>NC_080682.1:97497619-97803050 GCF_030445035.2 Dasypus novemcinctus | reverse complement strand
TATGTCCCCTTTTCCCAATCCAATGCCACCTCTTCTATGTGGACACTGGATTGGTTGTGTCCATTGCACCTTTATGTCAAGAGGAGGCTCAGATTCCACCTGGATGCTGGATGCAATCCTCCCATTTTCAGTTGTAATCACTCTAGGCTCCATGGTGTGGTGGTTGTCCTTCTTCACCTCCATCTTAGCTGAGTGTGGTAAGTCCAATAAATCAGATTGTAGGTGCTGGAGTCTGTTGAGGCTCAGGATCTGGCTATCACATTGTCAGTCCAGAGATTCAAATCCCCTAAATATATCTTAAACCCCAACATTAACTGCACCTCCAGCACATTAGCATGGAAGTCTTATGAAGGGAGATCCCATCTGAGTCCAGATTCATCACACATAAACACCATTTCCAAAGAGGGGCCATCTGCCCTGGTAGTTAACCCCATCGGCCATGGCCATAACTCCCATGGGTCTCTTTAGCCCTCAAAGGAACCAATATCTGGGGGTTGTATCTGCTTTATCTGTCTCTCTGACTCTGCTCAGTTGTGCATGAGGGCAAACCTTCTGCCAGCCTCCAGACTCTTTTTTAGAAACTCGTAGCCATATAAACTCATTTCTCCTTTCCATTTCCCCCTTACTTTAGGTCAAACAGCATTTTAAATTCATGGTATTTTATGTAGACATGGATATTCTGCTGATCCGCATTGAACCTTCCGTATAAGGTCATTTTCCAGTTGCATCATCAGTTGGTAGTTGATAGTGGTCCCTCGTTGCCAGGGAGGCTCATCCCCGGGTGTCATGTCCCACGCTGGGGGGAAGGCATTGCATTTACATGCTGAGTTTGGCTTCAAGACTGGCCACATTTGAGTAACATGAAGGCTGACAGAAGGAAATTCCCAGGCACAAAGTTGCTCTAGGCCTTGTTCTTATTTTGGGTTTATCAGCTCACAAGCATAGTCATTAGTATCAGGGGCTCACTGTTGAACCCTCACTCCCACCCGGTCCCCACCACTGTAACTGGGAGACTGTCGCAGCTCCCCTAGGGACCACGACAGAGCACCACTGGCCAGGAACCCAGTACCCCCCCTACTGTGGTTTTTAATTGTTGCCACTATGAGTATATCCAAACATTACCATGCACCCTGGACATATGATCTGTACAGCTCCCTGTCAGTCATATATCACCTGTCATTGGTATCCCATACCAGTATCCCTCCATTGCCATTGTTGAAACACTCTGTGATCCAGAACTCCCCGAAATTTGAAGCCCAATATAATGTCATGGTCCCTTACTAGGGAATGGCATATAGCAATGGGTTTAAAGGATAGATAAAGAACTTGGATAAAGTTAGATAAAGAACTTAGATAAAGAATGTTGACTTGAAAAAATTCCACATCCTATCTTTTTCTTTCCCCCCCCCCCCCCCAATTATTCAGCTTTTCTTCACAGGAGTCCTAGACCACAGCAATGTATATATATAATATACAGCACTCCCACACATCCACCAGAAAACCTTTTCCCTTCCACAGTGATACTCTTACGCCCTATTCATATCATATTTACTTAAAGTGATGTACAGAGTCTGAGACATTAGCTTTCTAACAAGGTGACATCTGTGCTTACATTATGGTGCATACTTTAGGATACACAGTTCTTTACATTTTTAGTTATCCTATGTTTTACATTATGGTTTACATTATCAGTCTGTCATCTCCTATATGTTATGGTGTAATATTACATGTTTTATATCCATCCTTGTGTACTCTCAAGAAGCTCCTCTCTTACCCCCCATTTACTTTGGTTCCACACATTTAACGTCCATTTTCCCTTCCACCTTGGTGCCCTCAGTGATAGCCAACCTCCGTTTCCTGAGGAGCCACTTCCAGAGATAGATGGAATAGTGTTCAGGGCCTAACTTGCTCAACTGCCCCAATGCCCTGGGAGCCACCCTTTCTCTCGAGGGATACAGTTCCCTCTATTGGATGGCATTAGTCCTCCCCAGGATGTGGGTCCACCCCCACTCTCACTACTTGGGTTTCTACCCCATGGTGTCACCCACTCTGGCAGAATGAGCATTTAGACATTCCCCAGGAGCCCGTCCTGCATCAGACCCTCCCCTCCGAGCATTCTAAACAGGTAACCCTCTTTATTATATTTTGATATGATTTTCTCGGCATTTTACTCTCCACCAACACCTGACCCTCTCCTGGTTCGTATGCTACCCCTCCCTCCCCCCACTTTTGGGCAACGTTACCCACCCGTCCCTCCCCAGCCACCCTCAAACCCGCAAAGCCCCAAGCAAAGGCAACCCCTTGCCCCCCTTTTATCTCTTCTTTGTGTTCATACTTACCACCATCTCGTCTTAAATTCCACCCCTGCAGACATCGGCTCATATCCTTCCTCCACCCTCCGATTTCCTGCAAGCCTATCGTTCAGTCTCTTGCTATCGAGGGCAGCTTGTTTATTTCATATCATTGAGGTCATGTAGTATTTGTCCTTCAATGTCTGGGTTGCTTCACTCAACATAAGGTTCTCAAGATTCATCCATGTTATCACATGTATTTGTAGTGTGTTTGTTCTTACAGCTGAGTAGTATTCCATTGTGTGTATATACCACATTTTATTGATCCACTCGTCTGTTGATGGGCATTTGGGTTGATTCCAACTTTTGGCAATAGTGAACAATGCTGCTATGAACATTGGTGTACATATATTGGTTTGTGTTCTTGTTTTCAGTTCTGCTGGGTATATTCCCAGCAGTGGTATTGCTGGGTCATATGGCAAATCTATGGCTAGTTTTTTGAGAAACCGCCATACTGTTCTCCAGAATGGTTGGATCCTTCTGCATTCCCACCAGCAGTGGATGAGTGTTCCCCTTCCTTCACATCCTCTCCAGAACTTGTATTCTTCTGTTTTTTTCATAGCTGCCAATCTTATGGGTGTAAGATGGTATCTCATTGTGGTTTTGATTTGCATTTCCCTGATAGCTAGAGATTTGGAACATTTTTTCATGTGCTTTCTTGCCATTTGTATTTCTTCTTCGGAGAAGTGTCTGTTTAAGTCTTTTTCCCATTTTTTAAATGGATTGTTTGTCTTTTTATTTTCAAGATGTAGGAGTTCTTTATATATGCAAGTTATAAGTTTCTTATCAGATATATGATTGCCAAATATTTTCTCCCACTGTGTGGGCTCCCTTTTTACTTTCTTGACAAACTCCTTTGAGGTGCAGAAGGCTTTAATTTTGAGGAAGTCCCATTTATCTATTAGTTCTTTTGCTGCTCGTGCTTTTTTTTTTTTTAATTTTTTTTAATTGACTTTGTAATAATATTACATTAAAAATATATATGTGAGGTCCCATTCAACCCCACCCCCCCACCCCCCCCTCTCCCCCCCCCCCCCAACAACACTCGTTCCCATCATCATGACACATCCATTGGATTTGGTAAGTACATCTTTGGGCACCTCTGCACCTCATATACATTGGTTCACATCATGGCCCATACTCTCCTCTATTCCATCATGTAGGCCCTGTGAGGATTTACAATGTCCGGTGATTACCTCTGAAGCACCATCCAGGGCAGCTCCATGTCCCGAAGACGCCTCCACCTCTCATCTCTTCCTGCCTTTCCCCATACCCTTTGTCCATTATGTCCACTTTTCCCAATCCAATGCCACCTCTTCTATGTGGACACTGGATTGGTTGTGCCCATTGCACCTTTATGTCAAGAGGAGGCTCAGATTCCACCTGGATGCTGGATGCAATCCTCCCATTTTCAGTTGTAATCACTCTAGGCTCCATGGTGTGGTGGTTGTCCTTCACCTCCATCTTAGCTGAGTGTGGTAAGTCCAATAAATCAGATTGTAGGTGTTGGAGTCTGTTGAGGCTCAGGATCTGGCTATCACATTGTCAGTCCAGAGATTCAAATCCCCTAAATATATCTTAAACCCCAACATTAACTGCACCTCCAGCACATTAGCATGAAAGTCTTATGAAGGGAGATCCCATCTGAGTCCAGATTCATCACACATAAACACCATTTCCAAAGAGGGGCCATCTGCCCTGGTAGTTAACCCCATCGGCCATGACCATAACTCCCATGGGTCTCTTTAGCCCTCAAAGGAACCAATATCTGGGGGTTGTATCTGCTTTATCTGTCTCTCTGACTCTGCTCAGTTGTGCATGAGGGCAAACCTTCTGCCAGCCTCCAGACTCTTTTTTAGAAACTCGTAGCCATATAAACTCATTTCTCCTTTCCATTTCCCCCTTACTTTAGGTCAAACAGCATTTTAAAGTCATGGTATTTTATGTAGACATGGATATTCTGCTGATCCACATTGAACCTTCCGTATAAAGTCATTTTCCAGTTGCATCATCAGTTGGTAGTTGATAGTGGTCCCTCGTTGCCAGGGAGGCTCATCCCCGGGTGTCATGTCCCACGCTGGGGGGAAGGCATTGCATTTACATGCTGAGTTTGGCTTCGAGACTGGCCACATTTGAGTAACATGAAGGCTGACAGAAGGAAATTCCCAGGCACAAAGTTGCTCTAGGCCTTGTTATTATTTTGGGTTTATCAGCTCACAAGCATAGTCATTAGTATCAGGGGCTCACTGTTGAACCCTCACTCCCTCCCGGTCCCCACCACTGTACCTGGGAGACTGTCGCTGCTCCCCTAGGGACCACGACAGAGCACCACTGGCCGGGAACCCAGTACCCCCCCTACTGTGGTTTTTAATTGTTGCCACTATGAGTATATCCAAACATTACCATGCACCCTGGACATATGTTCTGTACAGCTCCCTGTCAGTCATATATCATCTGTCATTGGTATCCCATACCAGTATCCCTCCATTGCCATTGTTGAAACACTCTGTGATCCAGAACTCCCCGAAATTTGAAGCCCAATATAATGTCATGGTCCCTTACTAGGGAATGGCATATAGCGATGAGTTTAAAGGATAGATAAAGAACTTGGATAAAGTTAGATAAAGAACTTAGATAAAGAATGTTGACTTGAAAAAAATTCCACATCCTATTTCCCCCCCCCCCCCCCCCCTAATTATTCAGCTTTTCTTCACAGGAGTCCTAGACCACAGCAATGTATATATATAATATACAGCACTCCCACACATCCACCAGAAAACCTTTTCCCTTCCACAGTGATACTCTTACGCCCTATTCATATCATATTTACTTAAAGTGATGTACAGAGTCTGAGACATTAGCTTTCTAACAAGGTGACATCTGTATTTACATTATGGTGCATACTTTAGGATACACAGTTCTTTACATTTTTAGTTATCCTATGTTTTACATTATGGTTTACATTATCAGTCTGTCATCTCCTATATGTTATGGTGTAATATTACATGTTTTATATCCATCCTTGTGTACTCTCAAGAAACTCCTCTCTTACCCCCCATTTACTTTGGTTCCACACATTTAACGTCCATTTTCCCTTCCACCTTAGTGCCCTCAGTGATAGCCAACCTCCGTTTCCTGAGGAGCCACTTCCAGAGATAGATGGAATAGTGTTCAGGGCCTAACTTGCTCAACTGCCCCAATGCCCTGGGAGCCACCCTTTCTCTCGAGGGATACAGTTCCCTCTGTTGGATGGCATTAGTCCTCCCCAGGATGTGGGTCCACCCCCACTCTCACTACTTGGGTTTCTACCCCATGGTGTCACCCACTCTGGCAGAATGAGCATTTAGACATTCCCCAGGAGCCCGTCCTGCATCAGACCCTCCCCTCCGAGCATTCTAAACAGGTAACCCTCTTTATTATATTTTGATATGATTTTCTCGGCATTTTACTCTCCACCAACACCTGACCCTCTCCTGGTTCGTATGCTACCCCTCCCTCCCCCCACTTTTGGGCAACGTTACCCACCCGTCCCTCCCCAGCCACCCTCAAACCCGCAAAGCCCCAAGCAAAGGCAACCCCTTGCCCCCCTTTTATCTCTTCTTTGTGTTCATACTTACCACCATCTCATCTTAAATTCCACCCCTGCAGACATCGGCTCATATCCTTCCTCCACCCTCCGATTTCCTGCAAGCCTATCGTTCAGTCTCTTGCTATCTAGGGCAGCTTGTTTATTTCATATCATTGAGGTCATGTAGTATTTGTCCTTCAATGTCTGGGTTGCTTCACTCAACATAAGGTTCTCAAGATTCATCCATGTTATCACATGTGTTTGTAGTGTGTTTGTTCTTACAGCCGAGTAGTATTCCATTGTGTGTATATACCACATTTTATTGATCCACTCGTCTGTTGATGGGCATTTGGGTTGATTCCAACTTTTGGCAATAGTGAACAATGCTGCTATGAACATTGGTGTACATATATTGGTTTGTGTTCTTGTTTTCAGTTCTGCTGGGTATATTCCCAGCAGTGGTATTGCTGGGTCATATGGCAAATCTATGGCTAGTTTTTTGAGAAACCGCCATACTGTTCTCCAGAATGGTTGGATCCTTCTGCATTCCCACCAGCAGTGGATGAGTGTTCCCCTTCCTTCACATCCTCTCCAGCACTTGTATTCTTCTGTTTTTTTCATAGCTGCCAATCTTATGGGTGTAAGATGGTATCTCATTGTGGTTTTGATTTGCATTTCCCTGATAGCTAGAGATTTGGAACATTTTTTCATGTGCTTTCTTGCCATTTGTATTTCTTCTTCGGAGAAGTGTCTGTTTAAGTCTTTTTCCCATTTTTTAAATGGATTGTTTATCTTTTTATTTTCAAGATGTAGGAGTTCTTTATATATGCAAGTTATAAGTTTCTTATCAGATATATGATTGCCAAATATTTTCTCCCACTGTGTGGGCTCCCTTTTTACTTTCTTGACAAACTCCTTTGAGGTGCAGAAGGCTTTAATTTTGAGGAAGTCCCATTTATCTATTAGTTCTTTTGCTGCTCGTGCTTTTGGTGAGATATTCATAAATCCATTACCTATTACAAGGTCCTGTAGATGTTTCCCTACACTGCTTTCTAAGGTTTTTATGGTCTTGGCTTTTATATTTAGGTCTTTGATCCATCTTGAGTTGATCTTTGTATAAGGTGTGAGATGGTAATCCTCTTTCATTCTTCTACATATGGCTATCCAGTTCTCCAGACACCATTTGTTGAATAGGCCACTCTCTCCCAGTTGAGAGGGTTTGGTGGCTTTATCGAATATTATGTGGTTGTATATGTGAGGTTCTATATCAGAGCTTTCAATTCGATTCCATTGGTCTATATGTCTCTCCTTATGCCAATACCATGCTGTTTTCACCACCGTAGCTTTATAGTATGTTTTGAAGTCAGGTAGTGTGATTCCTCCAATTTCGTTTTTCTTTTTCAGTATGTCTTTGGCTATTCGGGGTCTCTTTCCTTTCCAAATAAATTTCATAGTTAGTTTTTCTAGTTCCTTAAAGAAGGCTGCATTGATTTTTATTGGGATTGCATTGAATGTGTAGATCAGTTTTGGTAGGATAGACATCTTAATAATGTTCAGTCTTCCTATCCATGAACAAGGAATAGTCTTCCATTTATTTAGGTCTTCTTTGATTTCCTTGAACAATCTTGTATAGTTCTCAGTGTATAAGTTCTTTACCTCTTTAGTTAAATTTATTCCTAAGTATTTGATTTTTTTATTTACTATTGTGAATGGTATTTGTTTCTTGATTTCCTCCTGATCTTGCTCATTATTGGTGTACAGAAATGCTACTGATTTTTGCGCATTGATCTTATAACCTGCGACTTTACTAAACTCATTTATGAGTTCTAGAATCTTTGTTGTAGATCTCTCAGGGTTTTCTATGTATAGGATCATGTCATCTGCAAATAATGAAATTTTGACTTCTTCCTTTCCAATTTGAATGCCTTTTTTTTCTGGTTCTTGCCTCAGTGCTCGAGCAAGTACTTCTAAGACAATGTTAAATAGGAGCGGCGACAGTGGGCATCCTTGTCTTGTTCCTGAGTTTAGAGGGAAGGAGTCTAGGATTTCTCCATTGTAAACAATATTGGCTTTAGGTTTTTCATATATACTCTTTATCATGTTCAAAAAATTTCCTTGTATTCCAATCTTTTGGAGTGTTTTTATCAAGAAAGGGTGCTGTATTTTGTCAAATGCTTTTTCTGCATCAATAGATATAATCATGTGATTTTTTTCCTTCAATCTGTTTATATGGTGTATTACGTTGATTGATTTTCTTATGTTGAACCATCCTTGCATACCTGGGATGAATCCCACTTGGTCGTGGTGTATAATTCGTTTAATGTGTTGTTGAATACGATTAGCAAGTATTTTGTTAAGTATTTTTGCGTCTAGGTTCATTAGAGAAATTGGTCTGTAATTTTCCTTTCTTGTGATGTCTTTGTTTGGCTTTGGTACTAGGGTAATGTTGGCATCATAGAAGGAGTTGGGTAATGTTCTTTCTGTTTCGATGGTTTGGAATAGTTTCAGCAGGATTGGTGTCAGTTCTTTCCAGAATGTTTTATAGAATTCACCTGTGAAGCCATCTGGCCCTGGGCTCTTCTTAGTTGGGAGATTTTTAATAACTGATTCTATCTCTCTGCTTGTGATTGGTTTGTTAAGATCATCAATTTCTTCTTTTGTCAATATGGGCTGTTTATGTGTTTCTAGGAATTTGTCCATTTCCTCTAGATTGTCATTTTTGTTGGAATATAGTTTTTCAAAATATCCTCTTATGATAGTCTTTATTTCTGTGGGGTCAGTGGTGATATCGCCTTTCTCATTTCTTATTTTGTGTATTTGCATCTTCTCACTTTTTTTCTTTGTTAGTGTTGCTAAAGGTTTGTCAATTTTGTTAATCTTCTCAAAAAACCAGCTCTTGGTCTTGTTTATCTGTTCAAGTGCTTTCTTATTTTCTATTTCATTTAGTTCTGCTCTTATCTTTGTTATTTCCTTCCTTCTTCTTCCTGTTGGGTTACTTTGTTGTTGTTTTTCTAATTCCTTCAAATGTGCAGTTAGTTCTTCAATTTTTGCTCTTTCTTCTTTTTTGATATATGAATTTATGGCTATAAACTTCCCTCTCAGTACTGCTTTTGCTGCATCCCATAAATTTTGGTATGTTGTGTTATCATTATCATTTGTTTCAAGGTAGTCATTGATTTCTTTTGAGATTTCCTCTTTGACCCACTGTTTTTCTAAGAGTGTGTTGTTTAATTTCCAAATCGTGGTGTGAAATCTGGGCTTCTTTCCCTTGCAAATCTCCAGCTTGACTCCACTGTGGTCAGAGATAATGTTTTGTATGATTTCAATCTTTCTGAATTCGTTCAGCCTTTCTTTGTGGCCTAGCATATGATCTATCTTGGAGAATGATCCATGTGCGCTTGAGAAAAATGTATATCCTGCTGTGTTTGGGTGTAGCGATCTATATATGTCTATTAGATCGAGCTCCTCTAATATACTATTCAGATGTTTTGTTTCTTTGGTGATTCTCTTTTGAGATGTTCTGTCCAGAGTTGATAGTGGTGTATTAAAATCCCCCACTATAATTGTAGATGTATCTATTCTTTCACTTAGTTTTTCCAGCGTTTGGCTGACGTATTTAGAGGCAACCTTGTTAGGGGCATAGATATTTATGATTGTTCGATCTTCTTGACAGATTTTCCCTTTGACTAAAATGTAGTATCCTTCTTTGTCTCTCACAATTGTTTCACATTTAAAGTCTATTTTGTCTGATATTAATATAGCTACTCCTGCCTTTTTTTGGTTATTGTTAGCTTGTATGATTGTTTTCCAGCCTTTCACTTTCAATCTCCATGCGTCTCTGGGTCTAAGATGTGTCTCTTGTAGACAGCATATGGATGGGTCATGTTTCCTTATCCAATGTCCCAGTCTGAATCTTTTGATAGGTGAGTTTAATCCGTTGACATTCAGTATTATTACTATCAAGGAATTATTTGTGTTAGCCATACTTTGATTGGATTTGTGTTTGTCATATTTTGTTTGTATATTTTTTTTTGTCTTTTTTGTTGTTGTTGTTGGTCTTATACTCTCCTCCAACTTTGCCTTTCCTGTTTTTTCCTTTCTTCCTGCAGCACTCCCTTTAGAATTTCTTGAAGGGGAGGTTTCTTGTTGGTATACTCTTTCAGTTTCTGTTTGTCTGCAAATATTTTGAACTCTCCATCATATTTGAATGCTAGTTTAGCTGGATAAAGTATTCTTGGTTGGAAATTTCTTTCCTTTAGTACCTTGACTATATCATACCACTGTTTTCTTGCCTCCATGGTTTCAGAAGAGAAATCAGCACTTAATCTAATTGAGCTTCCCTTGTATGTGATGGTTTTCTTTTCTCTTGCTGCTTTTAGGATTTTCTCTTTGTCTTGAGCATTGGATAATTTGACAAGTATATGTCTTGGGGTGGGCCTTTTGGGGTTTATGACTTGTGGAGTGCGCTGTGCTTCTTGGATATGTACATCTGTCTCTTTCAGTAGATTTGGGAAGTTTTCAGCCATTATTTCCTGCAACACTCTTTCTGACCCCTTTCCCTTCTCTTCACCTTCTGGAATGCCTATAATACGTATGTTTGAGCGTTTTGCATTGTCATTCAGGTCCCTAAATCCTAATTGGATTTTTTCTATCTTCTTATTGACCCCTTCTACTATCTGTTTGATTTCTGATGTACTGTCTTCCACATCACTAATTCTCTGCTCTGTCTCTTCTAGTCTGCTGATATTTGCTGCAAGTGTATTTTTGATTTCTTGAACTGTGGTGTTCATTTGCATCATATCTGTTATGTTTTTGCGTATGTCTGCAATTTCCCCTCCAAGTGATGTCTTCATGTTGTTAACCTCTTTCATTACTGCATCAAATTTGTCGGTGATAAATGTTCTGAGATCTTTCATTGCTTGTGCCAAGTTTTGCTCCCCTTCGTGATTATTGGTTTGTTGATTGGATTCAGCCATGTTTTCCTGATTATTGGTTTGGTTCGTAGATTTTTGTTGCTTTCTGGTCATCTCTTTATTTTGACGAATTTAATCAGTTCCTTAGCTTCTTTGTCTGCTCTTGGAGGTTAATTAGTTGTTATTTTTGCCCAGGTGTTATATCTTCTCTTTGTCACTTTTTTCTTCTTATTCTAGTTACTTGTTGTTGGTTAAGTTCACTTTAGAGGAAAGTATTAGTGTTGGGGAAAGGCAATTGTGTAAGCAAGGGATAAGTGTAAAGTAGTATTGGTGATGTATGTTAAAAAAGCAGGAATATGAGATCTGGAAGGATGGAGGTTAGATTCATGTAGATTGTATAGAGTTATAGCTGTAGGTAGAGTACCTTTTATGAAGTTGATGACTGAATTTGGGAGGAATATGGTATGAACTACACAGCTATTGTTTTCATGAGAGAGGGAAAAAGAAAAGAAAGGTAATAGTTTCAAGAGTGGATAATAGACAGAAAACAGAACAAAAGTATTAGAAATTAAGAGTTAGACACTTTGTGGATCAAAGAACGGGAGGTGGGGGGTGGAATATAGGAGAGACAGTAGATGATAGTGGATATCAAGATGCAGGGGAAGGGGGATAGTGTAGGTAGCCTAAATCAGTTCACACAGAAATGAGGCAGTGGAGGATGGGAAAACCCAGCAAATGTGAGGTGTTCCCTGTAGCACCTCCGGCGCAGCGCGGCCCGGCTCCGGCGTCCGCCCTTACTTCTTTTTTTAATGTTCTTTTTTCAAGGCAAATTTTTTTTATTATTTTAGATATATCAAAATCAAACTTTTTATTTTTTTGCCTTTTGTTGATTATTATTTTGATATTCTATCTAAGAATCTGTTCTGTAACATCCTTAAAGATTTTTGTGGATTTAGTTCTTAAATTGAGATCTGTGGTATATTTTGGGATAATATTTACCTCTGATATAAGAATGAGTCCAACCTCATTTTTGCTTATGGATATCCAATGTTACAGCAACATTTATTTTTGAAAGGATTCAGTTTCTTAAAGTTAAAAATGCTTTAATAACTGCGATTTCAATTGTAGTAAGTGTTTACCTTAATTTGATCCATACGATAAGCTCCATGATAATCCATAAAATTTCCAGAATTATTGAGTATGGCTATTCTAATAAAATATGCTATAGAATAGAGTTAAGAAATTTGCTGCTTGCTTTCTGTATTCTGAGGCTAGAGAACGCATATGGAATATTTTACTTGGTTGTTGAGGATCACATATGAAAATTAAGTTATTTCCTTATTTCACATGTTTTTCTATTAATAAGGATCTTAATATTATGTCTAGATATTTTATTCTAGTTCTGAGAATTATGCACTGCAATATGTTCCAAAATTCTCTCATTTAGTATGCCTACTGTCATAGCTGTTCTTCTTTCAAGTATGTATAACACCCGTTAGTTATCACTGTTACAGACTTAAAAAACAATATTATTTCTTTATTGTTTATCTCCCGTGGCATGTGTATTAGATTTAAGAATGAGATTTTGCTTTTATCTTTTTCAGTGTTAGGCAAACTCCTAAAACATAATGCATTGTTTATTTTTTGTAAAAGCATATTAATCTTATCCAGTTCTGAAGATATGAATAAATTGTAAATGTTCAGAAAGCTAAAGAATGAGTCAGAAAAATCATACTTATTTGAGCCAATTTGTTTATGCCACTACAGGGAGCGTTTGCTGATTCCCATATCCTGATTCCTTCACATACTTGCTATGTCAGGTTTCAACACCTCTGAAGTGGAAATCTCTACCTTCTTCCTAATTGGGTTTCCAGGGATGGAGCAAGCTCACATTTGGCTATTCATCCCCATTTGTCTCATGTACCTCCTTGCCATCTTGGGGAACTGCACCATCCTCTTTCTCATCAAAACAGAGCACTCTCTCCATGAACCTATGTACTATTTCCTGTCCATGGTGGCATTTTCTGATGTAGGACTCTCCTTCTCCTCCCTTCCAACCATGCTGAGGGTCTTCTTATTCAACCCACAGGAATTTCCTCCAATGCCTGCTTTGCACAAGAGTTTTTCATTCATGGGTTCTCATCTGTGGCATCATCAGTTCTGCTTGTCATGTCCATTAATTACTTTATAGCCATCTACAACCCTTTGAGATACACCTCTATCCTTACCAGTGATAGAGTCATTAAAATTGGCCTTTTCCAGATAGGGATAAGTATTTTGTTTGTCCTCCTTTTCCCCTTTATTCTAAAGAGGCTGAAATTTTGTAAGAAAAGCCTTTTGTCCCACTCCTACTGTCTCCACCAGGATGTCATGAAGCTGGCCTGTTCCGACAACAGGGTCAATATTATCTATGGGCTTTGTGTGGTTCTTACAGGTATGTTAGTCTTCGTGTGCATTTCTGTGTCCTACATGCTGATTCTGAAAATTGTTCTGGGCATTGCCTCACACAAGAGTTGCCTCAAGGTCCTCAATACCTTTATATCCCATATCTGTGCTGTTCTCATTTTCTATATACCTATCATCACCTTGACTGCCCTCCATTGGTTTGTCAAAAATGCCTCTACAGTTATTAGCATCATCATTGCTGATATCTTCCTTCTGGTCCCCCCTCTAGTGAATCCCATTGTGTACTCTGTGAAGAGTCAACACATTAGAATTCTAATCCTGGGGAAATTATGTGTGAAACAGTGTTGATGGCAAATTTCAGCTGCTATGAAAGATCAGCACCTTTGGCAAATTGTGAACAAGTATAGGGTTCCAAGATTGAGAATGAGAGAATAGAGATGGAACACAATGATACACAGCTTATCATAGTAGACCAAAATATTTTGAAGTTATTGAAATACTTAACCATCAATAACATTGTGAATGGGACGCCTCAGGCATTAGGCATAGTATAATAATATGCTTATAACTATTTTTGCCACCTCCTTTTTCCTTGTGTATATGACTAACATTGTTAGTCCATCAACACTATCCATGACAGCATAATTCAAATTCTTTTTAGAGTAATTTGTAACATATTATTCTATAGGAAAAAAATGTTAAATTAGGTGAAAACAATCAAAAGTGTAATTATCTCTGGCATGATCAGCAGTGACTCATTTAACTGGCAAAAGAATTTACTGGCAAAGAATTTTCAAATCAGCAAGGTGGCAAAAACTTCTGAACTTTGAAAATTCTCGGTTCTCAGGTAACATCTCAGGTCAATTAAATCAGAATACAAAAATGTATGTAATTGATTTTCCTATTGATGTCTATTGAGAATGTTTCCAATTTTTTGCTGTTATGAACAAAGTCCTACAAGCATTCTTAGGGAAGTATTTTGGCTGAAATATGAGCTAATTTCTCCAGAAATGGGCTTTTTGTCATAGCTTAGATGTATATTTAAATACAGCATGTAATGCTAAACTATTTTCCAGCCAAATAAGTATATCAATTTATACTCCCACCAGCAAAGTATAAGTTTCTGCCACTTAAAATTTCAGATTTAAAAAATTTTAGGGAAGCAGATGGAGCTCAAGGGATTGAGCTCCTCCCTACTACATGGGAGGTCACTGGTGCTGCCTAAAGAAGTCGGTAAGCTGGTGTGATGGCAGACATGGCAAGTTGGTGCAACAAAGGACACGGACGAGCAGGAAAACATAATGAAAGACACAGCAAAATAGGAAGTGGAGTTTCTGAGTGCCTCCTAAAGAGGACAAGCAAGACAGTGAGTGACCAGTAGGCATGACAATCTGAAGTGACAAAATGATGAAACAAGAAGTACAAGAAGAAAAAGACAATGAGAGACACAACAAAGCAGGGAACGGAGGAGGCTGAAGTGACCAGGTAGGTGCCTCCCTCCCAAATCAAAGGTCCTGAGATTGGTTCCTGGTGCTTCCTAAAATAACAAGGAAAACAAAAAATTTTAATGTAAACCACTTTATTGGTATATTACAGTATTTCATTGTGATGTTAATTTGTATTTTCTTTAGTGAAATTTGAATACTTCAGTTACACTGCAAGTTATTATTGCATTTTACTTAACTAATTTCCAGGACTTTTTCATATATCCTTTGTCAGATATTTATAATGAGAGTATTTATTTCCAGTAGGTAATTTTTTTTCCCAGTCTCTTAAAAACATACTTCAATGAATATAAGTTGTTTTCTTTTAATTAATTCCAATTGATCTAATATTTTTCCTTCAGATGTGTTTTTAACTTTTCAGCTTTTGACTTGTTATTAGAATGGGAGGGATGAATTCTAAGCTCTTTATGTATCACACTAGAAACCAGAAATATACATTCTTTTTTAAGTGCTTTAAATAAAAGCCATGCCATATTCTTGAATATTGTAAATAACAAGTACAATAACAAAAAAATACAAATGTAATATTCCTTAACAGAATAAAATAATATAAAACACAGTATGTTCAATATGGAATTAAGCTAGACACTTATAAAAGACATATCTTGAAAATCCACAATTTTTAAAATTTAAGTAATATATTACTAAATAATCTATGAGTCAAATAAGAATTTTCATGGAAAATTACAAAATAATTTTAAGAAATGACATGAAAGTATAACAATCAAAAAGTGTGGAATGGAACCAAAGAAATCTTTGGAGAAAATCTGTAGCAAGAAGAAGCAAAAATCATATAGATAAGAGCAGGCATATTTGAAATTAAAACAGGAGAATCATAAAGTAAATAAATGAAATCAAAGAGTGATTATGCAAAATATCAATACAATTTATAAAGTCCTAGATAGATTTACCATGAAAATAAAAGAGAGTGACTATGTGATTAGCAATGGCAAGAATGAAAGAGATGGGATCATTATCAACCATAGTTGAACAATACTAGTGATATAAATTACAAAAAATGACTGAAATTGATGAATTAAAAAAAGAACAAGAACTAAATCTGAGTCATATACACAATATGCACGGTCTTAGCGCTATAGTTTTGATGTAACATCCTTTGCTTCAGTAACATAAATCCTTACATTTTGTGCTAGTTCTTTGGACTTAAACATGAGGCAGTTGATGAGTTCAAGAAAGGAATGATTGCATAGTTTGTCTTGTTGATGTTTTTCTGGTTGGAAGTGACACTTTTCCACCTCTCTACATATTTGACTGGAGACCCGATAACTCCCACATAAATTTTAGAAAGAGTTTGTCAACATTTACAAAGTACATCTGCTGGGAGTTCAGCTGTGAACACCTTAAATCTACATATCAAACAGGGGAGAAAGAATATCTTAACAATATTGAGTTTTCTGAATAATGAAAATGAAATATTTCCCAATCTATTTAGGTCTTCAGTAAATTCCATTAGAATTTTTAAAATTTATTTTTTATTTATTTTAAAAAGATACCCAGATTATGTAAAATGTTACATAAAAAAATACAAGGGATTCTGATAGGACCCACTCCTCACACACATCCCACTTTTCCCCACTTTAACAGCTTCTTTCATTAGTGTGGTACATTCATTGCAATTGATGAACACATTTTGGAGCATTGCCAACTAAGCATGGATTATAGTGTATATTATAGTTTACATTCTTTCCCACTCCATTTAGTAGATTATGGCAGGATATATAATTGTCTGTATCTGTGATCGGAATGTCATTCAGGACAATTCCCAGTCTGAAAAATTCCCCTACATAACACATCATTTCCCGCCAACCCCCCCAACTTCAGTACCTCTGATGGCCACTGTCTCCATATCAATGATATAATTTCTTCCATTGCTGGAATCATAATAAATCCATAGTAGAATACCAGTAAATCCACTCTAGTCTATGTTTTATTGCCCAATCCTGAGGATTTTCAGATAGTGATTCCCACTCCACCTCTAAGTGAGAGTGGGCTTTGATTCCATATGGAGATGGATGTGACTTTCTTGCTTGCAGTTGTAGACTATCTTGGTTCCTTGGTGTGGTTGTTGTCCATCCTCACATTTTTGGTTGTTCTGGGTGAGTCCAATGAACTGCAGAATAGTTGCAACTCTGCTGAGGCCCAGGGGCCAGCTGGTACATGGACAGCCCAGAGATTCAAGTCTCTTGGACATACATCTACCAAGTCCAGAACCAACTCTGTGTTCAAATAAAAGGAACAGAAGAGGCATTTGTAGAGAAGTCACACCTGAATCCAATTCTGTTACATTAGGGAGCAGACTCCAAAGAAGGGCCTACTGGCAAAGCACCAAACTCCAGAGCTTCCTGCCATAACCATAGGACCTGAGGTCTCCACAGCCCTCAGGAGACCCACTATTTGGGGTAGTATCTACTTTTGCTGTCAATGAGATTCTGCCGAATTGTGCATAAGTGTTACCTCTCTGATGACCTCCTGACCCACTTTGAATTCTCTTAGCCATATAAACTCATTTGTCCTTGTCTTTCCCCCTTTTATTCAAGGTCTTTTTCCAGTTGCATCACCAGCCAATGCTTGGTAGTAATTCCTTGGTACCAGGGAGGCACATCCCCAGGAGTCATGTCCCATGCCAGAGAAAAGTAATGCATTTATATGTTGAGTTTGACTTAGAGAATGGTCACATTTAAGCAACACGGAGGCTCTCCGGAGGTACCACTCAGGCACCCTACAAGACTAGGCTAGGTTGCAATTTCAAGAGCAAAATATTCATAAGCATAGTTGTCAGTATTAAGGGTCCATCAATGGACAATCCTTCTTCACTTGTCATTGCCCCTGCACTTGGGGTCTCTTGCTGTTCCATTAGAGAATGTGGCAGAAAGTCCCAGGATGGGGATTCAGTATTCTTTCAGCAGCTGTATGAATCTCTACCCCACTGTGGCAATGTCATATGAACATTTGAACATATTTATATTTTTTATTGTGCACCCAAGTGAACTTCCTCCCTGGTATACCTCATCACAGACAAACCATACCAATGGTACTCCCCTGCCATTGTTGTAACCCATCTGTGATTCAAAACTTCTTCCAAAATTAAGCCAACAATACTGCCAAATTTGATTAATTGGAAAATGAAATAATAATGATGGATTTAAATGTAAGAAATAAAATGCATAATAATTTAGAAAAACTAAAATTAAAATGAAGTTTAAAAATTGGAGTATTAAAAAAACAAAAAATGTGTTTTTTAATGTTTTGCCAGTGATCACTGTAATATCTGCTATCCTGTATGTACAGTGGCATTTTATTCCATTTCTTTCCCATTGTCTTACTTTTTTTCATATTGTCTTCAAAGCAGTTTTAGGTCACAGTAAAATAGTTACAAAATATAGGAGACTCCCATATACCCAACATCTTCCCCAATTTCCCCCTTCCCTATTAATAACCTTTTTACATGTGGATGGTATGTTGGTTAAAACTGATGTGCAAATACTGAAACATAGTTACCAGCCATGGGTAATGCTTTACATTATGGTTTACATTTTAGACCATACACTTATAAATTTTTGATGAAATTTAACATGGCCTGTATCCATCATTGCAAGATCATGCAGAACATTTTCCACTGTCCCTTAAATGCCCCCTGCTCCATCTATTCTATTCCTCTCTACCCCTCCCCTCAGGGCCCATGGTGACCACCCAGCTGCAGTCCTTGAACAATGAGATTCATACATACTTGCAACAATGCTGAGTACTTGACATGCTAGTCTGTCCTCCCCTATTAGGAACCACATATGCTCTCAAGATACACCCTCCCCTCTATTTGAGAACATATCAGGCCTCCCCAGTATGGGAGTCCAACTCCTTCTTGCTCAATATATGGATCTTCACCAACTGATACAATACACTATGACAAAATGATCACATTTTCCAGAAGACTGCCCAAGGTGCACCCTCTCCCAAATGTCCCCCCATCCAACAAACTAAACCAGTAACACTTCCTTGTCATATTGCTAATAGAGTTTTCTCAACATTGTAGTTTCAACCACATACTCTCCAATCCCCAGTGGTCACCTGCTCTCTCCCCAAACTCTCCCTCAGGTCCATGGTCCAGACCATCAAACCCATTCTCCCCACCCTACCTTTCTGTCAAACTTGCACCACCCAAGCCAATAGTATCCATATACCACTGCCATATCCCTTCACTGCACAACTACTCACTTCCACCTTATCATATATTTTACCCACATGGGCACTCGCAATCTTCTTCTCCCTATCTATTTTCTGTAAACCTATCATCCAGACTCTAGCTTTCTGAATTGGCTCAATTTGCTTAATTCATATCAGAGAAGTCATGTAATATTTGTCCTTCAATGCCTGACTTGCTTCTCTCAACATAAGGTCCTCAAGATTCATCCATGTTATCCCATGTGTTAGCACAGTACTCCTTTTTACAGCTGAGTAATATTCCATTTTATGTACATACCACTTTTTCTTTATGCATTCATCTGTTGATGGGCATTTGGATTGATTCCAACTTTTGCAATAGTAAATAATGCTCCTATGAACTTCAGTGGGCATACATCTCTTCATGTATTCAGTTTCAATTCATCTGGGTTTATACCCAGCAGTGGAATTGCTGGATCCTATGGAAGATCTATAGGTAGATTTTTGAGGAGCCACCAAACTGTCCTCAGCAAGGCTGGACCATTAAACATTCCCACCAGCAGTGGATGAGGGTTCCCATTCCTCCACATCCTCTCCAGCACTTGAGGTCCTATGTTGAATTAACCGCTCTCAGTCTAATTAATGGATGTAAGATGGTATTTCATTGTACTTTTGATTTGCTTTTCCCTAATAGCTGGAGATGCTGAGCATCTTTTCACATGCTTTTTAGCCATTTGTATTTCTTCTTTGGAGAAATATCTGTTCAAATTAATTGCCTATTTTTTAAAATGGGTTGTTTTTCTTTTTCTTTTCAAGATATAGGATTTCTTTATATAGGCAGGATATTAAGCTCCTATCAGATATATCATTATCAAATATTTTCTCCCATTGTGTAGGCTGACTTTTCAGTTTCTTGACAAACTCCTTTGAGGTTCAAAATGTTTTAATTTTGAGGAGATTCCATTTATCTATTTTCTCTTTCACTGCTCGTGTTTTGGGTGTGAAATTCATGGAACCATTTCCTATATATGCTTCCCTACATTATCTTCCAAGGACTTTATGAACTTGACTCTTATATTTAGATCACTGATCCATCTTTAGTTGATTTTTGTATAAGGTATGATATTGTGTTCCTCTCTCATTGTTTTGGATATGGATATCCAGTATTCCAGGTACCATTTGTTGAAGAGGCCATTCTCTCCCAGTTGAGTGAGCTTGGTGGCCTTGTCCAGTATCAGATAACTGAATGCAAGAATCTATGTCAGAATTCTCAATTCAGTTACATTGGTCAGTATGGCTATCCTTGTGCTAATAGCATGAAGTTTTGGCCACTGTAGCTTTGTCGGATACTTTAAAGTTAGGTAGTGTGTTTCCTCCGATTTCATTTTTCTTCTTCAACACGCCTTTGCTTATTCAGTGCCTCTTGCTTTTCCAAATAAATTTCATAGTTTACCCAATGCAGTAATAAATATTGTGCTGATATTTATTAAGATTGCATTAAATCTCTAGATTACTTTGAGTAGGATAGACATTTTAATAATATTTAGTCTTCCTATTCATGAACAGGGAATATTCTTCCATTTATTTAAGTCATCTTTGATTTCCTTTAACAGTATTGTGTAGTTTTCTGTGTATAACAATTTACATCTTTAGATAAATTTCTTTTGACATATTTCATTCATTTAGTTACTATGTTAAATGGTATTTTTTTCTTGATTTCCTCCTTTAATTGTTCATTACTGGTATATAGAAATACTGCTGATTTTTGCACATTAATCATATAACCTGTGACTTTACTGAACTCATTTATAAGTTCTAGAAACTTTGTAGTAGATTTCTCCAGGCTTTCTATCTATAGGATCAAGTTGTCTGCAAATAGTGAAGTTTTGACTTCTTCCTTTCTAGTTTGAATGCCTTTTATATATTTTTCTTGCCTCAGTGACCAAGAAAGTACTTCTAACAAAATGTTAAATAAGAGTGGTTATAGTGGGCATCCTTGTCTTTTTCCTGATCTTAAAGTGAAAGCTTTTAGTACTTCACAATAGTATAAGATGATAGCTGTGGTTTTACACATGTATGCTTTATCATGTTCAGAAAGTTTCCTTCTATTCACATATTTTGTAGCTTTTTTTCTATGGAAAGTGTACCATATTTTGTTCAATGCTTTTTCTGCATCAATATAGATAATCATGTGATTTTTATCCTTTCAATGTGTTTATGTGGGATATTACATTGATTGATTTTCTTCTATTGAACCATTGTTGCATATCCAGGATAAAGTCCACTTAGTATGGTGTGTAATTCATTTGATGTGCTGTTGAATATGATTAGCAATTAATGTGTTCAGGATTTTAGCCTCAAGGATCATGAGAGAGGTTGGTCTATAATTTTCCTTTCTTGTGGCATCTTTTTTTGGCTTTGGTATTAGGGTAAAGTTGCCATCATAGAATAGGTTAGGCAGTGTTCTCTCTAATTCTGTTTTTGAAAGATTTTAAGCAGTATTTGTGTTAGTTCTTTCTAGAATGTTTGGTAGAATTCACCTGTGAAGGGACCTAGTCTTGGGCTCTTCTTTGTTGGAAGGTTTTTGATGACTAATTCTATCTCTCTTTACTTGTGATTGGTCTGCTGAGATCATCAATTTCTTCTTTTGTCAATGTAGGCTACTTGTGTGTTTCTAGGAATTAGTCCATTTCCTCTAAATTATCCTTCTTGTTGGTATATAATTTTTCAAGGTATCCTCTAATGATACTCTATTTCTGTGGGATCAGTGGTAATATCCCCTTCCTCATTTCTTATTTTATGTATTTGCATCTAATCTATTTTTTCTTTGTTATTCTAGCTAAGGGTTTGTCAATTATATTGATATTCTCAGAGCCAAATTTGTTTTTTATTTTTCTAATGCTTCCTTATTTTCTATTTCATTATGTTCTGTTCTAATCTTTGTTATTTCCTTTTTACTTTCTTTGGGGTTAGTTTGTTGCTCTTTTTCTAATTCCTCCAGGTGTGCAGTTATGTCTTCAATTTTACCTCTTTCTTCTTTTTTTGATATATGCATGTCTGGTATGAATTTTCCTCTCATTACAACTTTTACCGCATCCCAAAGGTTTTGATATGTTGCATTTTCATTTTAATTTGTTCAAAGTAATTGCTGATTTCTTTTGAAATTTCCCACTTGAGCCACTGTTTATCTAAGAGTGTATTGTTTAACTTCCATATATTTGTGCCTAGCCTGAAGAAAAGCCTCTATGACTCCCTTTCCCTTTTCTCTTGTAACAGCTGACAGGTAGTAAGATGTCTCCTTCCCTCTTAGTCAGCTGCAATAGGCGAGGAGTTTTATCACACTTAATATCTTGGAGTGGGCCAGGAAGACCTTCTCACTGGTCAGGAGTTTTGTAACTCACATTTTCTTGTTTTGGATTCTTCATCTCCCTGTCCCTCAACCTCCTGGAAGTTGTGAAGCAATGATCTTTTTCCATTGTTTTTGTGAGAGAGCAGTGCCCTGTCTGCCTAATGTAATACCGTCTTCCCACAATTCCTCCCAAATCCCTTATATTTTGAGGTAAGTTTTCTGAAATGTAAAATCTCTTTAAAAATAGAGTTCACTATATGAAAAATCAAAAAAGAAATGGTTTTGTGCTCAAGCAAGTTACCCAGCTGTTCTGAGTCTCATGTCCCCTTCAGTCAATGGAGTAATGGAACTTTCAATGAAGTTTTTCTTGAACCTTGAATTGTTGCATAGCATATATTTCTAGTATAGAGGCATACAAATAGATAGATAAATGTTAGAAATGTTAGAAATTAATGTCTGCTCTTAATCATTTCTTAGTACGGAATTCAAAGCATCTCCTTGTGTGACTCCTCATTCAGATATGAATATTTCCAATTTTACCTCAGTATTTTAAATTGTAGCCTCTAACGGTGCCCTTCAAATGATTATACCTGCTCTGGAAATGTACTTCTATGTTCTCTAACCAAAAAACAAAGTTTACCTTATTTAAAAGCCTTATTTGTATATTGATCTGTGGTAAATTATCTCCTATTTCCTTGTCATTATTTATTTTTCATCTGTGATTCCATGACTTTTCTTGTACTGTATTTA
This sequence comes from Dasypus novemcinctus, assembly GCF_030445035.2. Lineage (NCBI taxonomy): Eukaryota > Metazoa > Chordata > Mammalia > Cingulata > Dasypodidae > Dasypus > Dasypus novemcinctus. Next base: position 97,780,029 of record NC_080682.1, on the reverse strand, counting down.
ATTGTTAAATATTTCACTGTAATATTTAGAGCATCATCTATTTGTCTTTGGATGTTTCCTTTGTGGACCCTTGTGCTTTATATATTCATAGATGATTAAATATTAATTTATTATCCTCTAATTCTCATACTTAATATTGACCACTTATCTTTATCAGAAGAAACACCAATATTTTATTTTTAATGCATTAAGACTGAACTGATTTAAAGAGCAGCAATGTTTATAAACCCAGTTATTTCATTAATCATTTGCTTTAAATATATATTGCCTTTTTGTGTCTCCATCTCCATTGTATGATAATAATAAAGATATGTATATAGATATATGAGATTTACCCAGGAAAAGGCCATTTTTTATAATTTCTTTGAAAATATCTCACTTTTTTATACTCATATTTCCAAAGGTCCCAGACTTGTGGATATACTCATTATCTTTGGCCTAGGTTTCAGAACCCTCTCCAGTCTTGCTTCACAGGATGGGACAACATGAAAACTGAAACATCTGCATGTAATAACTTCTGGCTTGCCTACTTCAGAATCTGAACTGGGCTTTTGAGATGTGAGAAATCCAAAGGAATTTCCAAACAAGAATCTCTCACTCATCCAATCTACCAGTGTTTGTTTATGTTGGTACATAGATGTGAGAGGGAAATGATAGATATAAATAAAAGAAGGAGAGGGAGTATGAGAGAACAAGAGAATAAAATCAAATGAATAATTGAGAGTACTCTTTTCCATGAATTCAGAAGAATTTTATGAAGCCACAAAGCCTTAGCTCTTACAAATCCTTTATTCTCTGTTCCTCCCTGTCTGACATATTCTCCAAGACTTATGGTAAGATGAGGCATTTAATATGCTCTACATTTATTTCCTTTTCTTCAATTTATTATAATTCATTATTTTGTTTATTGATGATTGATTGTTTCTTTTCTTCTAAAATAACTCTTAATATGACACAGATTTTTAATGCAGAGAAACAAATAAGGGATGGTTAATATGCAGATTGCAATTACCTTCTGGGTGATATTGGGAAATGTAGCTTAGATAAAACTAATGATGATCTAGGCTAACACATAGGTGAAAGATGGTATTCCAAAATATTAATCCATTTATCAAAGTCAGACATCAGGGTTGTGTGCCAGTAGAATCTCTTTTTTATCCAACCTATACATCATATATTCAAGTATCATGGAAATATCATTGACCCCACTCATCAAGTACATACCTAATTGCATATGGCATTGGTAACCATGATCTTCTCTCACCCACAACAAGACAAACAAATATAAATATATTAAAAGTCAAACTGGAAATTACAAATAAGAAATATTGAATGTGACTATAAAAGTTATCAAAAATGGCTAAAGTAAGACTGAGTGGGCATTATCAGGTCTTATTTTGGGGTATATTGATAAAAGTATATGACAAAGATTAACCATAAAGAATTTAACAACAACTGAATATATTTTATTCACTATTTCTTTAAAAACTATTCTCAAAACCCAGTCCCTAATCTGCTTAGTCCTGACACGATAAGTAACTGAATTTAAACAAGGAGCACCAACAGCATAGAGATTGGCCAAAGGATGTGAATATAGTGAGGGATATTTCTCCTAAACCAGTGAGTCATAAAGCAGAAAGATGTTGGTGTGTAAAGGCCAAGATGACACAGACATTTGAACCACATATGCTAAGTATTTTGAGCCTGGCATCCCTGGAAGGAAGATGGAAAACAGCTCAAAGGATCTGAATATATGAGAGAACAATTAAGATCAAGTCAAAGATGAGGACAGCAGTGGTAAATAAGCCATAGATGATGTTGACCCTTATCCTAGCATCAGCAAGATGGGCAATTCCCATTGTTCCTCGTAGGTGTGAGAGATAATATAATGGCCACAAAAGGGCAATCACTTAAGAAGATGACAGAAGGGATCAAGGAGAACTGTTCTCCCCACTACAATGGAGGCCATGATGACTACCACTTTGTTGGTGAGGATAGTGGAATATCTCAGAGGGTAACATTGCAACAAAGTGGTCAATAACCATGGCTAGGAGCACAACAGATGCCATACCAGTGTACATGTGGATGAAGAACATTTGAACAAGGGAGATTTCAAAGCTTATTTCCCTTAGTTTGAACCAGATGATGTCGAACATCTTTTTTTAAAAGATTTATTTATTTATTTATTTTTCTCCCTTTCCCTGCCCTCCCCTGTTCCCCCCCCCCACCCTGGTTGTCTGTTCTCTGTGTCTATTTGCTGTGTCTTCTTCTTTGTCCTCTTCTGTTGTTGTCAGTGGCATGGAAATCTGTGTTTCTTTTTGTTGCATCATCTTATTGTGTCTGCTCTCCGTGTGAGCAACACCATTCTTAGGCAGGCTGTACTTTCTTTAGCACTGGGCGGCTCTCCTTATGGGGTGCACTCCTTGTGCGTGGGGCTCCCCTACACGGGGGACACCCCTGCTTGGTATGGCACTCCTTGCATGCATCAGCACTGTGCATGGGCCAGCTCCACACAGGTCAAGGAGGCCCAGGGTTTGAACCGCGGACCTCCCATGTGGTAGACAGACGCCCTAACCACTGGGCCAAGTCTGCTTCTAAGTGCTCAGCATCTTGAGGATGGTAGAAGTGGAGAGTCCTAGATCAATAAAGGAAAGATGAGACAAAAAATAGAACATGGGTTGATGAAAGCTCTCTTCAGTCTTGATCACAAATAAGATAGTGACATTTCCCATTAATGTTATAAGATAAACAAGGAAGAAAGGGAATGCAATCCAGATGTGGAAAACTTCCAGACCAGGTATGCCCAGCAGAAGGAAGTCAGAAGGGTACGCTACCAAGTTATTATAAAACATCTTACTGAGGATTATTGCAGGATACTCTATGGTTGTTTTCAGTTTTTTTGAGGATATATTAAGGAATATGTGGTGGCTGGATAGCATAGATATAAGAGGATATCAATAAAACTGTTAAAACAAAAATGAATTAGCACATCATAGTGTTTTTAAGTTGGAAAGCTCTTATATGGGTACTACAGTGGTTGAAAGGGAACCTCTAAGATCATGCATATTAATAGAAGGAAAGCTAACAGGTCTAACATGGGACTGTATAACATAGTGAAACATCATATCAAATATAAATACAAATAAACTAGAAAAATAGAAACAGAATAGCAGTTATGTTCAGAAGGGGAATCATAGAGAGTTTGAGTGGTGATGAGTTTTTTTGTTTGTCTGTTTCTTGTTTATTATGTTTATTATTGGACCAATGAATGTCCTCTAAAAATGAGTGAATTGATGCATGCACAACAATTTGATTAAAACAAATACCACTGACTGGATAATCTGGATGGATTTATGTTCTGTTAATATATATCAAAATTGATTGGGAAATGGCTGTGGCTCAATCAGTTGGGCCATGCCTAAAATATGAGAGGCCCTGGATTCAGGTCCCATGGGCCTCCTTGTGATGGCAAGCTCATCCACCCACTGTGGAGAGCTGCCAGACCACAAGTGCCGCAGAGGGCCACCAGGCCTGCAAGCTCCACGGAGATCCAACTCAGCAAGGTGGCTCAATAAAAAGGGAGACAGGCAAAAATGCAGAAGAGTACACAGCAAATGGACAGGGAGAGCAGACAGCAAGCAAAATGCAATAATGGGGGGGAATAAAAAATTGACTGTTTAAAAATTTTTTTTAATTACAGTGGGACTTTTGGAGAAAAGGGAACTAAATCTGAACCTTAAATCCATCTTGAAAAGTAATGCAATAAAAATTGATAAATAAATAATTAAAAGTGAAATAGAGAATAACTAGCTATTAGAGATATTCAAATCATCACCTATCCCATTTAACAATAAATAGGGAGTGTGGGTGATCAAAACAACCTTTTTGATAGCTGTAGTGATTCAAGATAGCATTTATATAGGAATTTCAATACATAATAGTACTTTTAGAAAACCCTTGTGGGAGCCAGAACTTTTGTAAAGTCTTTCAAGATACATAAGTTACTTAGTTGTATCGATAATTAGGAGAAAACTACCCAAGCTGTTTTAAAAAGTGAGGTAAGGATTAGAATGGGAAAAAAGTTTGAATATGATGTTGAGAGATATTCACTTATGAGCCTTCCCTATTTTTCACAGTTCTTTTTTTCTAGTCATAACCACTGTCTTTATTTGCTTTCCTAAGACTGCATTGATATCTGTATGATGATAAGACTGTGCTCATATGTTTCAATTGATTTACTTATTAGTGTTTTTTTTTGTATTTTAACATACAAAAAAAATAAAAAAGATTGTAATTCTCCACAGAAACAAATAATGCAAAAGCATGTGATCATCCTAATAAAGGTATAAATGAATTTAAAATCACCATCTGTGTATGGCATTATTTAAAAACAAAAGCAAACAGACTCAGAAAAAAGGAATCTCACTCAATCCTAGGGAATTCATCTCTGAAAAACCTATAAGTATTATCAACTCAATAACAAACACTGAATGGTTTTTCCCTAAATCGGTAAGGAGGAAAAACATCAAGTAACCTCAATTCAATCTTTTACTGGAGCTTACAACAAGTTCCATATGGTAAGAAAAAAAGAAAGAAATGCATATATATATATATAAGTGTAGATTGAAAGACGTAAACATGCCCTATTCATAAATGACATGAATATTGCATAAAAATAAGATATCTAGAACTGTTGTGAACAACTCATATGTAAGAATCAATACATTTTATATACTACTAGGAAACAACTGGGAAATTTTTTAAAAAGTAAAATTTCACAATAGTACTCAACATGATTTCAATAATATGAAGCACTTAACAATCAGCCCTGAAAACTGCAAAATATTAATGACCTAAATAAAAACAAAATATTATATATTCATGGTTTGAAAAAATCACATATATTTAGATGTCAGTTCTCCCAACATAGTCCATTTTTATGAGAAAAGATTTGGGCAAGGATACATAAAATACAGTTACAAAGAAATATAAGAAAAATAAGTAAATGAAAAAGAGGAGAAAAACCTATACTGAAAATTTTTAAAGGAAAATATACAATTGACATTAGAATGTTCAAATTATTATTCATCAGGTAATTCAAATTTAAACTAAAATGCAATATCACAATACATCCACTAAAGTAGCTAAAATTTTAAAGCATGACAATACCAAATTTTGCAAAGGATGTGAAGCAACAGTATCTCTTACAAATGATAGTGTCACTTGCAAAAAGAAGCATTTGGGAAAAAGTCATAAATTTAGTGATGCATCCCATCAATATGATATAATAATATAAATCGTACATATTTACCAAAGATCAATTAAAACATGTTCATACAAGCAAACCAAATGCTCCTCAACAGGTAAATAGACAAATGTGGAAAATTTACTCAATAAAATTCTTTTCAGCAATAAATATTTATCAATTACTGATACATATAACAACATTGATGATTCTCAAAATCATTACCTTGTGTTAATGATTGCTGCTAGTTACAATCAGATACATGCTATATGAAAAAATTTATATGATCTGGGATATGCAAAAATATATGCTGAAATTTCAGGGCAGTGATTATCTGAGGGGTGAAGGAGGCACAGATTTATTATGAAGGAAAAAGAGGACTTTTTGAGGTGATGGATAAGATTTATATACTTATAGGTGTGTAAGATATATAGGTACAGCCATTTGTTGAAAATATACACTTAAGATTTGTGCATTTAAATAGATCCCTTAAATCAAAACACACAATGCTTATGGTTGTTGAAATTGGGAGATGGCTGTACTTTTCTTCTCGGTTTTTAGTTTATATGTTTGAATTTCTTTATAACAAAATAGTATAGAGAAATAATTATAGTGGCAGTCAATACCATGTTTAAGATTTTATAATCAAAAGGTGTAATTTGCTATAATAAAATAGTCCACTTGAGCTTATTTTATAGACAGATTATTTAATTAGAATGGAATGTAAATTTATCTTGCTCAGTTAACAGAAAAAACTAAATCTGAAAATACTATCTGACTATAGTATTCTGCAATCAAGTCAGAGATCAGAAGATAAAATAAGTGATATTTCTTGAAGACTAATAAAAATATTCTCATTCACATTTCATAACATTCATCTGTGAGAGAGGTACTATTATACCAGTTTTAGAGGAAAGAAAACAATGACTAGGGCATCTGAAGAACATGTCTTAAATTAACTAATAAAAGTAACTTCTGTGACTGGAATTTGAACATGTCTCCTACTCTGTATTAAGATCTTAAAACCTTTTGGAACTGGTGACTTTTTTTTTTTTTTTGGCATGTATGGACATAACAGTGCTTGCAATGTTAAGAAATTACATTTACCATTGCACCATTATTTGAAGACTAGGAGCCCTGGAATTATGGAAATATTTAGTATAGTAAATTACTCATGCTTAATTTTCTTTCCTCTTTTTAGATCTCCTATAGTATTCAGTAATTAAAACCTTAAAATGAAAAATATTTGTAGCATAGTCTTCTAAAATAGCAATAATGGCAACTGGCAGTGAGACCAGTATATCCCATGTGGTTGGATGGAGGAACCTTGGTAGGGTGGTCCATGAGCCAGGTGCAGGTGATATCATAAGGCAAGGATTGGAGTAGATCTAAGCAATAAGAGTAAAGAAAAGCATGTTGATTGTGGGAGAAGAACATCAAGGAAATGAAGTGGATTTTTTTTTTCGGTGGGTGTGGCAATTTTCGGGTAGAATTACAAAGAAGAAAATGCACCCTGATGTTCCCAATACCAATTCTGAAACCCATTTCCTATTGTTCTGGTGATAGCATCAGATTAGTCGATCCATCTTAGAAACTTATAGTCTTCACATGCATATAAGATGGAACTTTCAATTCCCTAAAGGACGAAGTAAAAGAATGGTAGATTTTGAGAATTTTTGACTTTTGAGTGTCACTGGTCTAATCAGGACCAAATGAGAAAGTTCTCCATAAAATCCAGAGGAGAATTCAGTCCTGTCCTGTGTATTTGTGTTTCTGCTGGCATTGGGGCTACTACCCATTTCATTAATGTTCAGATCAAGATTTCTAATTCAGTGCTTACAGACATCTGGCATATCTAGCAAAAATAAATTACTATATTTGGGGTTTAAATAAGACTACAAACATATAGCACTGTATTATTTTAAAAGAGTTTATCTAATTTGAGAACCAGACTTTCTCAACACAGTACTCCTGGCAGTCACTAAACATTGATAGAGTTTAACCTTTGAGATGAACCAGCTTTCCCTCATCTTGCCATTCTAAGAATTAGGCAATGGATTTAATAAAGCCCCCATAATTTATCTGGTTTCAGATCCCCTTTTTAAGTTATCCTGACCAACTGATGTCTGCTGAATGTGAGAATCGCCAATAAGGGCCTTCTCTCCCTATCATCTGTATATGCTGGGCTGATTATGAATCACAGAATTTGGTGTTCTGGATCACACCTTTTGAACCAGGCAAACATGGTTTATGTCCTCACTCTCCTACTTTCTAATGACCCCAAGCAAATCATACTATGATACTTATTTTTCTAACCTGTAGATTTTGAGACAAGCATACACTCAATGTCATATGGCTTTTGTGGTAATTAGATAACACAAGGCTTTGATGTCTTTAAGAAAATGACTTGCATACATGGGGGTTTGTAAACATTAGGTGGGATGGTTTTCAATAGTTTTATTCATGGATATTAATCTTGGTGATGAGGTTTTCTTCTAAAATTTATATCTAATGCTATACAAATAATATAAACATGAAATTCATTAAAACAAAAGTACCTAAGGGAAGTGAGTGTCCACCAAACATATGTTAAGGTGAAAGTCAATATCCTTGTTCAAATGAAATACAGGTACAGGTTTTAAAGCAGTGTCAAATATCTGAAGGATACATTCCACAATTAATTAGAGAACAAGTGGGAAGAAATTAAGGACTCAGAGAATTTAGAAATCCTTCATCTCTAAAAAATTGTCCATCCTATGTGAATACAGAAAATTATGAGATAATTACCCCGAACTATGGCATTTGTAGGTTAGCGTTGAAATACAATGAACACGACACAACTCTTTGTCTCAAGGTTATTTGCATTTTTGTTTTCCTCTCTTTTTGGAAAACACTGCCACATTACTGAATATGAGCCTCAAATGCAGCTTTATCACGATTGGAACAGGCACTGACATTGGAGTTTGCAAGTCAGAATGTGATGGATAAACTTAGAGCCTTACAGCTAAAGACTATAAAAACTATCCCATGAGGTTACTCTACTGACCGCAATGTTGTTCTTCCTGGCACATTCCATGGTTCTGGATTCTTGTCACTCCTCCAGGCCATATCTGCACAGAAGTGCAGCCAGTGGCTGATGCCACCCCTATAGTGTAGGGTGGCAGCTGCAAAAAAAGGCAGCTGGCACTTTCACTCCAGATGTATCCGTAAGTGATAGTACCTGATGTTCCTTCCAGAAACTTTCCTCAGTGTCCACTCTGCTGGGCTGCCCCATCTATCTGAGCCTTCCTGTGGAGAGCTCCACAAGTATCTCAAATATGGTCTGTGTTCCCTTCTAGTTACAAAGTTCTACCTGTTTTGCAGTGTCAGGTTGGCCTTGGCACACCCCTCAAGTGGGACACTTTATATAGATAGCTCCCCTCGGAAAGCATGAGACATTCTATCCAGGGAAATAGAGAAATATCTAAAAATGGGAAATGTGTTAAAGCTAGAGTCAAGTGTTATGAAGCCTCTCACTTCTTACTGTACATCTGCATCATGAACCCAAAAATCCTTTGACCACACTATTTTTGGCTGTTTCTTCAGCATAAGTGGAAGTCAGGTCCAGCCACGGGCACGCCCATTAATTTCAATACCCCTAATGATCAAGGTAACGCCATTTCCTCAACAGTAGGGCTGGTGAAATGAGGAATGGACCTGGAGATAAAGGATACGTATCAACCTTGTATTTTGATAACCTTATTAAGATATAGATGAGGACAGTTAGAAAATACATATATATATATATATTTATCATTTTAATATTATCATTTCCCCTTTTATATCTTGATTTTGATCATCCTTTCAGAATTTCTTTTTTTTTTAATTAGGAATTATCATTTTATTTTTTATTTACTTATTTATTTATCTCTCCTTCTCCGCTTCTCCCCTCCCCACCTCCCCAGTTGTCTGCTCTCTGTGTCCATTCACTGCGTGTTCTTCTGTGACCACTTCTATCCTTATCAGAGCCACCGGGAATCGGTGTTTCTTTTAGTTGCGTCATCTTGCTGTGTCAGCTCTCCATGTGTACGGCGCCATTCTTGGGCTGGCTGCACTTTCTTTCACGCTGGCGGGCTCTCCTTATGGGGCGCACTCCTTGCATGTGGGGATCCCCTATGCGGGGGACATCCCTGCATGGCACAGCACTCCTTGCGCGCATCAACACTGTGTGTGGGCCAGCTGCACACGGGTCAAGGAAGTCCGGGGTTTGAATCGCTGACCTCCCATGTGGTAGACAGACGCCCTAACCACTGGACCAAGTCCGCTTCCCCCTTTCAGAATTTTTTTTCATGGTTTATGTTTAAATTTCTTTCCTGTTCTACCTTTCTATATAATTGTCACTTAAGTATAGCAATTTCAACATGGTTTATGTCCATTTTCCTGTCCATATATCTATTATATTCCTTCCAATGATTTTAATCATTGTGTCTGACTTACTTGAATAAATAAGTCCTCTTCATCTTCCGTTCACATTTATGCATTGATATCTATGTTCAGTGTTTAAATAAGTCCATTTAAATAAAATAATAACATGATGCACCCTAAAGGTTTTTTAATTCTTTGTTTAGCTATTTTATAATCTGTTTCTGTATCAATTCATATCATAGAGCTTAGTGAAATTGTCCCTTTAGTTCAGTTAGAAATTTAAAATCTTACTTTCTCATTTAATAACTAATGTCCATGTGAATTACTTAACTTCTGAACTTCAACTTATGTGGTTATAAAATGGAAACTACTGAAAGGACAAATGTAAAATAAAGTGCCTAAAATACTACAAATGTGCAATAGAAATTATATGATGTTATTGGTGATGATATAACCTTTTGTTTCATAAGGTGTTTTTCTTGAATCATATAAAATGTGAGGTGTTTCTTCTCATATCTACCTTGTAGAGAATTAATTTTTCTCTAGTACTGTGTTTGGTCTATGGTTTACATGCAAAATGTATGTACTAGTTTTCAAGAATGATTTAAATATCTTTTGAAAAAACTTTCCAGAGTTATAGATTTGATTAATTTTATATGTTTTTGTTTTTCAATTGAGAAATATGGCAATTTCTTTTCAATTTTAAATAGGCTCTGTGTCTCAATATAATATCCAGAGGTATTTTTATCTCTTCATCTTTCCTTATGTGAACATTCCAATTCCACCAATTTAGAGACCTATCAGATGTTGTTTATTTTCTCACTTAAAATTCATTTTTATATTTTGATAAATATATTAGTCATGAAAAATCTGAGGTCATATCAGCATTTTTTATGAGTCTATACATCTGGTACTTAACTTAGTAAACCTGCAGTTGTAGCTATTGTTCACTAGCTGTGAAAATACGTTGTAGGAGGTTCTTCTCTGTCACTATATTCTCACTTTCAAAATTTGTCACTTGAAGTCTCAGTGTGAGAAATATTTTTAAAAAGGCAGTACATGTCTTTACATTTTTTTTCCCTCAAACTCTACCATTATTGGCTTGGACTGATGTTATTCTCTTCTAAAAGAAAGTAGTTTATTTCCTGCTTCTGCAGTCACCTTCCTACATCTACACATTCCATCTCTCCAAATTAAAAGATGCTAGTGATTCTATTCACCATTCATCTTCCCATTATCCTCCATTGTATGCTTTCTTCCACACCATAGTTTACATACAATATTCTATTTCGTCTTCATAAGAATCCAGAAACATAACAATTATTGCACCAATTAAGGAGAGTGAAACTCAGATAAGCTACATATCTACTTAACTAGTAACCCAATGTAGCAGAATGAGGATTTCAGACTCAAAGTACATGCATGTTACAATATGTCAAACTACAGCCTAAATAATTAATGAACATATCCAAAGCATAACTTAAGATATAGTAAAGAAAATGGCACCAATTTAATGTATACTGAAAACAACCAGTTTGGAGAAAAAGAATGAATGTGGTAGAACTTTGAGTACAGGAAAGAGAAGACCCTAATATTCATGGCAAATTGATGAGAAAGGACTTGCTCACTTGCCTTTCTGGAACACAGGGAAATATGGTAACCTTACACTATTTTGGTCATAATTTTCTTTCTCATTGCATGACCATATTCTACCTTATGTATCTACTTCAGATTCTGATAATGCTTCAAAAATATCTTACATTTCATGAATTCATAACATTATATTTTTATTACGTTGTTTTTTTAATAAAGATACATAAATCACTAAAAATGCTACTTTACAAAATAAAAGGGGGTTCCCACATATTTCACCCCCCATTGCCCCCATTACCCCCACATCAAAACCTCTTTCATCATTGCGGCACATTCATTGCATTTGGTGAATACATTTTGCAGCACTGCTGCACCGCATGGATTATAGTTTACACTGTAATTTACACTCTCCCCCAGCACATTCAGTAGGATATGGCAGGATATATAATGTCCAGCATCTGGCCTGCAATATCATTTAGGACAACTCCAAGTCCCAAAAATGCCCCCACATGTCATCTCTATTTCCCTCTCCCTGCCCTCAGTAACTACCTTGGCCACTTTCTCCAGATCAATGCCACATTTTCATCCATTCCAAATCACAATATTCTATAGTAGAATACCAGTAAGTTCACTCTAATTCATATTTTATTCCTCCATCCTGTGGACCCTGTGTTAGTGATATCCGCTCTACCTCTATATTGAAAGGGACTTAGATCCTACATGGTTGATAGATGCGATTCTCCTGATTGGAGTTGTAGGCACTCTCAGTTCCCTGGTGTGGTGGTTGACCATCTTCACCTCCCTGTTAGCTGACCTGTGCAAGTCCAACAAGTTGGAGAGCCATTTGATTAGTATGCTCTATGTATCTACTGCTCCTTCAGTCAGGGACCTGGGATGATACATATGGAGATGTAAACTGACATCAAGCCTAATTGGCCCACTGATTGAAAGGAACTTCCTCCAGCACTCAGTGAGTAAGTAAAGTAATTATCTTTTGTTGTAAGTATGTTATAGGGTGGTTAATCAAGCAAGATTAATTAAAGCTTGGTGAATAACTCCTTTTAGTAATCAGCCTAGCATATTGGGTGATATGTTAATTACATAACTGGAAACAAAGTGCTTGAACTTTGGAAGCAATAGACAAGTTTTTTCTAAGCAGCAATTAACAAAAACATCATACTTTTCATAAACTACAAACGTCTCTTCATTTTAAATTGAATTATTAATTTATTTTAATTGGATGACTGATTGAAGAGCAATGGGGCCATGAGACCCAAGAAAATGTATCTGTCTGGGAAGACAGTGGGTCCAGAACACAGATTTCAAAATGTACCCAATTGAACAAACTCATTTTTAGGTAATGTTTGGCAATGAGGAATTATTCACACTGGGACAACTCAGGAGTAATACAAAATGATTGGAATGGAGCAAAGATTCCATTTCAGTATCCTCAAGAACTCAATGTGTTTCATCTGGCTAAGTGCTCAGCTTAAAGCTTCAGAAGTAAGTCAACCAAAGTCCCTCCACAAATATCATGCTTGTTTCATTTACCTAGGACTCTAAGACAGTCTTTGCTTACTGAAATTCTACCAATCTTTCTACATAGGTAAACTACCATATCCTCTGTTAGGTCTTCACTGAGCAGCCTAATACAAAATCATTTCTCTTGCATCTATGAATTCTTAATACTGATTGTAACTTTGAGTTTTCCATGGATTACTTATAGAAGCATTATAAGATTTTAAAAATATTTTAATAAAGTTATTGCACAATGACAATTGTCATTGAAACAGAATTTTATGTTTTTACCCCTAGATAATCTGTTAGACTCTGTTAACTTGGCAAACTGAGAAATATTTAATTACCACTGTTTAGGTTCACACCAAATGTTCTCATTTTACATTTGAATTTATTCCTTTCTTGCAGAGAAAAACCAAGGCAGTCGCAATGAAATAACTATAACTATTTGGAATACTATTCTATCTTCAAATACAGAGACTCGGATATGTTTGATTTCCACAGTTGAAAACTGAAAGCAAACTCAGTGGGATATTCTCTCTACTGTAACGGAACCCTACTTTCATAAGAATAAGCACTCAACACCAATAGGGAAAGAGAACATGGTAAATTAAGATATAAAACCATTCCCTTGGTCATTCAGGATTTGCAGGGTCTTTGGGTCTGAAAACTAGAGTCAATATAGCCTTCTTTAAGTTCATTCATGTTCTCAAGAACTAAAAACAAGGAAACAAAAAAGAACTAAAGACAAGAAACCCTATGCTGTAGTGAAGTCATGGATCGCATGTTCACCTTTCTGCTTAGTCCTCAAACCATAGATAATAGGGTTGAAGGCAGGTGGAATGATTGCATAGAAGTTGGCAACAAGAATGTGGACATAACGGGAAATTTTCTTGACAAATGGATGATGAAAGAGAAAAGGAAGCGTGGTTAGAAAGCACACCTGACTCCAACAGATGAACCACACATGCTTTCTGACAGGCATCTCGAAATGAGAGACAAAAAACTTACAAGAGCATGTAGGCATAGGGTAGTTTATCATATTCAACATTCAAAATAAGAAAGGGAGCCACCAAAAGCATACTGATGGCAAGGATGGGATTGCTTGCACAGACCAATTTGGCAATGTCCATGTGGTTACAGTAGGACTGGGCATTAATTTGAGCCTCACAGAGGGGGATATGATGGATTCAGTAGAGAATGGGAAACGTAAGCAGGACTGGGCACACTATAACACCCAATTGCTGCCATCACTTGGAGTATCAGAATGGTAGTATAGTGGAGTGGTACACAGAAGGCTTCCTAGCAGTCAAAGGCTATACCTAGGAGAAGAGCACATTCAACTACTGTGAAGGGGAATATCAGAAACATCTGGGACACATGGGTTCCAAAACCAATTTCACATGCATCAAACCGGAAGATACACAACATCCAGGACATTGAGGATGTGGAGATGGCCAGATCTATGATCAATAAGGTGGTCGGGAAGTAGAGCAGAGGATCCTACAAAGTTCATTCGGACTAGATGATCAGCAGAATTGTAGCATTGTCTAGCAGAGCCATTGAGTAAGCATAGCAGAAAAGCAGACAAGCAGCCCTAAGCAGGCTGTTGTCCTGAATGCTTGTAAGGAAAAAGGAGTCTGGTTGGAAAGTGGTGCTGTTGATATGGAACACCTTGCCATTGATTAGATGTGAAATAGTTGACTACCTTTAGAAGGAAAAAACATAGCATGGGAACAGTTATAAATGCATATTTCAAAACTTCTCCAGTAGGCTTGATTTTCATCTCTTATTTTTTTCTGGTGAAATATGCTAATGCTAAATCTTGAATCAAAGGAATACCCTTTAAGTAAAAGGGACATAAACTTTATGATGGGCCTCCCTATGAAGTTTTTGGAAAGAATATCTTATGCACATTTCCTGGTATCCATACAAACTCAGAATGTATTTTAAAAAAAACCATGCAGGGGTTTTATGTTTTTATTGAAGTAGTTTTAAGGACCAAATACACATATCAACACATAAACAGAGAGACAGATACACTTGCACACAGAAGATAACAATACATGCAAAATATAGGCAAACAGATATTGTAGAATAATAGAAAGACCAGAAATAATTTCTAATCAGATACATACTAAGAGTATCCACTTCAAAATGAAGTTATCTTTCCTTAACTCATTCTGTTCATGTTTATTCATAAACTCCACATACATGCTACAGTGAGCCTCAGACACTAAAATAATTGCACAAGCATGGAAAAATACTAAAACTGGAAATGATCTTCAGGAGATAAATGTACCACTTTGATAGTAGTTTTATGATAGAATTTTTTAAAAAATTACCAAGGTTCTTCTGGATGCCAGAGTCCTAGGAATATTCCAGGATGTCAATCTATTCTATCCTTCTCTGTGCATGAGTGTGGGGACAGAGGTCAGTGAGGAGATTTGGTGAAAGGAGGACAATGAGAGAAATAAAGGACTCTTTCCAAAGACAATGACAGTAGACATAATTATGCTGAAGAAATAAATGAGACTGATTAACTGGGTTTGATCTGTGTTATTTCTTTTTATCTTTCTTAACTTAATAGAGAGCGTACAAAAGAGCATATGGGATTAAAGAACAAAGGGACAGAGTGAAATAGAAACAGAAGAAAGAAAGGGATAATAAAAGAAGGAAGAAAGAAAGGTGTGATGAAAGAAAGGAAGGAGGCAGTCAGTCAAGAAAGCAAGTAGGCAGGCAGGAAATAAGGAAGCTAGAAAGGAAAAAATGAAGGGAGAAAAGGTCTCAGCTCTAAATAAGCCCAGAGAAAATTGATAAAAAAAAGTTCCAAATTTTAACTAATATATTTTTCTGACATTAAAAGTTAAATATTTCCCACTAATAAATCATTTAAAACAATATTTAATATACTATCTCCAGACTTCCTATTTCTTTGCCTCCCTCTTTGTAATCAATTTTTAAAACCCATTCTTATCTGTGGTCCCTTGATAATGTCTGTTTTTGTTAATTTGAAAAAACATGCTTTAACACACAATTCTCACCAAGAGCAGAGATTAATTTATTCCACAAAATTCATGTTCATTCTGTAGATATTTATTTTTAAAATGTAAGTGTCCCACCATGGTATAGCATAGCTCTTTTTCAGTCAAGAAACCTTTTCACAGAAGTGAGATAGATTATATTGGACACTTCAGTTAAAGCCTGCTTCTTCACTGTGAGCCAAATGGTATTCTCTCATCATCATTTCACTTCATCTCCCTTGGAATAGGAAACACCTATTAAAAGGAATGGGCTAGAGAACTCTAGGATATCTACTCAAAGAAAGGACATTTAATACTGGCAGTACTTAGACACTCAGGGTCCTGTCTGAAAAAGGTCAATTCGAATCCCCAGGCTAAGCTAGGACTAACATCTCAGGGTATCCTGGATAAAACCACATAACTTGCACCGGAGATAAAGGGACTAATGTAGAGGTGGACATCTCCATCACTGCCTCCCCAAATCACATTGTCACCTAAGACCTGCGAGATACAAAATTAATACTACCAAACCATGCTATTTCACGTGAATTGTGCAGAATCTCTTATTGTATGAAATTTGCATCTTCATTTTATGTGATTTTGTGACAATGAAGATTTTTGAAATTATGTATCTTGTATGAGTATCTCCCACATCCATACATTAGTCTTCACCAACAATTTATTATAGCATCATGACTATCAAATAAGATAAAACATTTCATCCATTTTACAAACAGTACTTGCCTTACGAACTTTGAAGATATTATGAAATATGTACCACATTAGTTCCAAAAAATGCTTCCCTTATGGATTGCTAAATAAACTAGAAGCCAATACTTTATGGGACTTACTTTATATATATATATATCTGGAATAATTAAATTACTTCTTCTCAAGCTTATTAAAAAGACCCTCTCTTTAAAAATACCTGATAGTCTACCTTAAAAGTGTAAATTCCCTATTGTCCACCAGACTTTCCTTTCATGTATGAGTTCAAATTGAAGTTCTCTTCAACTACTCCCTCTCTCATGAGTTGTGATTTAACTGCAACCAAAATGAAACTCTTATTGCTGGTCCACTGTTATTTGCATCTAGAGTTGACACTGGAAGTAAAAGTGAATGATCAGTTAATCTCTATGAATGTATTGTGTTTCAGTCTCAAAATAAAAAATATAGCGGATGATATTACAGATTTCGGAGATAATGAACTTAGACTTAAATCTCATTTCCACTGTTCTGTCTGTGTAACTCTTAGCAAGTGAGTAAGCTTTATTAAAATAAATGTTCAGAGGGAGCGAGCGAGAGAAAGAAAGTGAGAGTGGGGACAAGATGCAAGGTAAGTAGAAAGAAACATAACATGGGAGACTTGGTGGTGGAGAGAAGAAAATGTGAAATATCCATATGAATGAGATAGGTTGGCAAATGCACAAAATAATATGACAGCACTAAATTCTATATAAATTTATTGATATCAGCTATTAAAAATCATATTTAAGGGCTCCACAGGGCTCTGACTTACTATGTGAGTTGGAAAATAAAGCTGCTGATTTCACTCCCTGGACACACTAAAATACTTATGGATTCTGGTCTCCTGAGTATACACCAACCCCAGCTCCAGCCACAGGTCCAATAAAAGTAACAGGAGAGGCTTGTGTACAAAGACCACATCTGAGTCCAACTCCATCACACTCAGGAATAAAAACTCCAAAATCGGGCCAACTGACATGGCACTGAATTCCATCTACCATAACCATAGAACCTGTGGGTCTCTGTAGCCCTCAGTAGAACCAATACCTGGGCTTGTATCTACTTTGGCTGTTCTCTGGGACCCTGCTGAGGCATGCATAAGCGTGACCCCTCTGATGACCTCCCAAATATTTTTTGGGGACTTATAGCCCTATGAACTCACTTGTCCTTTCCATTTTCCCCTTTTATTCAAGGTCAAAAAGCAGCTGTTAACACCTGTTATTACATGTAGTCTGGGATAGTCTGCTGGTCTGAACTAATCCTTTTATTCAAGGTCTTTTTCTAGTTACATCATCAGCTGGTACTTGGAAGTAATTCCTCGGTACCAAGAAAGCTCATCCGTGGGGGTCATGGCCCATGCTGATGGGAAGGTAATGCATTTACATGCTGAGATTGGCTTAGAAAGTGGTCATGTTTGAGCAACATGGAGGCTCTCAGGAGGTAACTCTTAGGCATCCTGCAGCTCTAGGACTAGTTCTTATAAGCACAGTCGTCAGGATCAAGGGCTCATTGTTGGACCATCCTTCTTTATTGGTCTTAGCCATTGGACTTGGGGGATTGTTGCTGTTCCATTGGGGACATTGGGGAATGTGATAGAGCTCCCCTGGCTAGGAACTAAACACTCCCTCAGTTGTCGTTTTTAACTGTAACCACTATGGAAATATCCAAACATTTTTATGTACCCTGTATACATGCCCTGAAGAACTCCCTCCAAACCGTGTGCCCCCTATCAATAACACCCCACACCAGTATTCCTCCTCTGCCATAGTTGAACATCTCTGTGGTCCAAAACTTCTTCAAAAATGAAACCTAATGTATTGCCAGATTCCATTATTAGTAAAATGGAATATAGCGATGGGTTTAAAGGTTAGATATAGAATACATGCTAATTTAGAAAAATTAAATAAAGTAAAAATGAAAAAATGAAAAGGTTTGTTTTTGATGTTTTGCCTTTCACACTGCAATAAGTGCTGCCCTCTATGTACAGTGGCAAGGCAATTTCTTCCATTTCTTCCTCAGTGTCTACATCCTTTCTTTTTCTTTATGTTTTCTAATTATTAAGTTTATCTTCACAAAAGTTTTAGGTCACAGTAATTCATATATACAATATATGGTACTCCCACATATCCAACACCAAACACTTTGTCCCTTTCCCAGCAATGATCTTTTTACATGTTCATAATATATTTGCTGCAGCTTATGTATAGATATTACAACAATAGCTTTCAAACGTGGTTACCCTTTGGTTTACATTATGGTTTATATTTTAGACTATACAGTTTTCTAAATTTTTAGTTATCTTATGTTTTAAATTATGGTTTATGTTTTAGCCTACAGACTTTTATACATTTTTGGCAAATTTAACATGTCCTATATCCATCTTTGCATGTGGAACACTTCCAATGCCCCACAGTTACACTGATTCCATCTATTCAATAATTCTTTCCCCGTCCCCTCAGGGCCCACAGTGACAATCAATCTTCACTGCTTGAAGGACTACATTCAGAGATACTTGCAACAATGTTGAGGTTTGACATGCTCAACTGCCCTAACCCATTGGGAGCCACCAATTCCCTCTATTTGAGAACATCTGTCCTCCCCAGGATGTGGGTATACCTTGTGCATATTCAGAAGACCTGAATCTCTGGACTGCCCATATGATAGCCAGGCCCTGGGCCTTGACTTGTAACTCCTACCCTCTGGTTTATTGGCCTTACCTCGGCCAGCTAACAGGGAGGTGAAGAAAGTCAACCGTCACACCAGGGAGCCAAGAGTGCCTACAACTGCAAGCAGGATAATTGCATCCATCATCCATGTGGATCTAAGCCCCCTCTCGATATAGAAGTGAAGTGGACATAACCATCTTAGGGTCCACAGGATGAAGGAATAGAGTATGGATTAGAGTGGACTTACAGATATTCTATTATGGAACTATTGTGATTAGTAGTGGAAGAAAATTGATGTGGAGAAAGTGGCCATGGTAACTGCTGAGGGTAGAGAGAAGGAAGAAGAGATATGATATGGGGGCATTTTCAGGACTTGGAGTTGTCCTGGGTGGTACTGCAGGGACAGTTGCTGGACATTGTATGTTCTGCCATGGCCCATTGGGTGGACTGGGGGAAAGTGCAAACTATAACGTAAACCATTATCCATGTGGAGCAGCAGTGCTCAAAAATGTATTCTCCAAATGCAATGAATGCCCCTGATTATGAGAGGTTATTGATATGAGAGGACTAGGGTGAGGGGGATGGGGGGTATATGGGAACCTCATATTTTATTAACGTAACATTAAAAGGCATAAAGGGAAAAAATGGAAAAAATTACTTATGGATGATGGGAAGCGGATGTGGCTCAAGTGGTGGAGTTTCTGTTTGCCATGTGGAGGTTCCATGGTTTGATCCCCATGTGGTGGGCTGACCCACGCATGGTGCTGCCATTAGCAGGGAGTGCCGTGACATGCAAGGGCGCCCCCCACAAAGGGGTGTTCCACACACGGGGAGGGTACCCTGCAGGGAGAGCCACTGCATGCGAAAAAAGCTTAGCTCTCCAGGAGTGGAGCCACGCACACGGAGAACTGGCACAGCAGGATGATGCAACGAAAGGGAGACGCAGGTCTCTGTGTCTGGATAATGCGGGTGAATGCAGAAGAAAACACAGCGAATGCACACAGAGAGCAGACAATGGAGGGAAAGGGAGAGAAATAAATTAAAAAAAAAAAACTTATAGAGGCTAGCCATATGAATAAACCTTTCTGTTCAGCATATTAATACCTATTTAATATAACAAGAAAATTCTCTGCCCCAAAGGTCCATCCCATATTTATTTGGTGTTAGTCCTTTTCCATTTATTATTTCTGTAAAAATATTTTCTTCACATGGTTATAAATCTGTTTCGTTCTTACTCTATATATGATGGGGTTGAGCATGGGTGGCACCACGACATAAAGATTGGCTAGGAGTATGTGGACGTAGCGGGGGACATTCTGGCCAAAGCGATGTGTCATAAATGAAAAGAGGGCTGGTGTACAGAAGGCAAGAATTACACAAACATGTGAACCACATGCGTTGAGGGATTTGAGTTGGGCTTCACGGGAAGGAAGACGGAACACAGCACAGAGTATCTGAACATAAGAAAGAGCAATGGCTATAATGTCCAAAAATAGAATAGATATAGCAAATAACCCATAAATAATATTGATCTTGATATTGGCACAGGACAGGCGAGCCAGACCCATGTGCTCACAATAGGTGTGGGGGATGACATGATTCCCACAGAAAGGCAACCGCAGTATGAGAAATACAAATGGAATGTTACCGATAAGTGACCTCACTAACACACCAAGACCAATCGCAGACACGACTTTGTTGGTGAGGACAGTGCTGTATTGGAGTGGGTTGCAGATGGTCACACAGCGCTCATAAGCCATTGCCAAGAGCACTACTGACTCCATGTCAGTGAAATGGTGAATGAAAAAGATCTGTGTGAGGCAGGCCTCAAAGTTGATCTCCCTGAGGCTAAACCAGAAGATGCCGAGCATCTTAGGGATGGTAGCTGTGGAGAGGTCCAGGTCAGTGGCGGCCAACATGGCCAGGAAGTAGAACATGGGCTGGTGTAGGCTGCTCTCAGCCCAGATCACTAAGAGAATGGTGAAATTTCCTATGAGAGCAATCATTTACACAGCCAGAAAGGGAGAGTCAATCCAGAGGTGATGTGTTTCCAGTCCTGGAATTCCCAGCTGTAGGAAGGATGAGGGATGGAACTGAGTGTCATTGGGCAGGAACATCCTGCTTCATAATAAAAATACATAAGTCCATGGTCCTTACAAATGTCTGCTGATCCAACCTACAGCTTTAAAGACCTAAAGAGGAATAAGAAAGTCATAAAATTGTATTCATTCTCTTTCTATTTAATTGTCACAACTGGAAATGTACTATATAGAGAGCACTGCAAAGGAGTGGCATCTCAATGCAAAGGCTCTGGAAGGAATTATGCAGTGGTTTAAAATAAGAATTCTACATAATATCTTTTTCCTTCTTAGCATACTTCCCTCTGTTAATTTACAGTGACCTTGTCACTTTAGTATGCTAAGATTTTTCCTTATTAACTATTTCATTAGTTACAGTCCATCAGCATCACCAATTGAATGGAAAATAAGGAAACTATAAATCATACCTTACTCATACCTTATACATGGAGCTCCCACCCCCACACAGGTATTCACCCAAACACACAATCTATTTTATAACTCACATCCACACGAATAAGAGTGAGTTATTGTAAAGGTGAGACAATCATGATTTTAAGAACTTAAAATACATGGGAAATCTTCAAAGACAAGATTAGGTAGAAAATAATACATTCTGTGCATTGAAATTGTTAGGAATAAAACAAATCTATCATTTTAAAAATTACCGAAACTATTCTTAAATGT
This sequence comes from Dasypus novemcinctus, assembly GCF_030445035.2. Taxonomy (NCBI): domain Eukaryota; kingdom Metazoa; phylum Chordata; class Mammalia; order Cingulata; family Dasypodidae; genus Dasypus; species Dasypus novemcinctus. Next base: position 97,758,068 of record NC_080682.1, on the reverse strand, counting down.
TTTCAGGTACATTGATTATAACATTTGTTAGTAATCTTATTTCCAAACTATTCAATCTTTTCTTATGTGCAAATATTTATAGTAAAAGCTCTCTCTTTTGATCCGCTTTAATCATTTTGGGACTCCAGAGGAGCAATACTAGACATGACCACTGTTTCAGTAAGGCAATGAGCCTTATGTAGGTAATGAATTGAAGCTGGCTAGTAAGCTGAGGAATCAACAGATAGATCTGGAACCTAGCAGAGAGTCCATGTGGACATCAGTAACCCCCAAGATGGCTGCTGGAAGAGCCCTGACAGCAAGATTCTACCTTTCAGAACAAAGACTTCTTCTGAAAGCCAGGACAAGCCCCAGATATTGCCCAAGGACTTTATCATTGGGCCCTCATGGGGGATTGATGGGTGGGGTAATCAATCAAAACAGCAAACACCTATAATTCCTCCTATGTCATTAGCAAAGGGGTGGAATAATTAATGGTTTAAAAAGCAGATGTGAGGCCTGAATGCACTCTTGCCTGTGGACCCCTGTTCCTGCCCTCTGCGCACTACTCTAAACTTTTTCCCCTCTGCCATGTGGCCCCTCAAGTAAAACCTGGGTGTTTATAACCTATAATGGGAATAGTAGTCTGTAAATCAGCCCTCTTTATCACTTTTCATCCCCTTCCTCTCTACCTGGGACCCCTGATCTGTTATTTTCTCCCATTTCTCGGCCCTCCCTGCCTGAATAAAATTACTGGCCTAACTCACCTGACATGCTCTTGAAATTCATTTCTGCAGCATAGTCAAGAACCTAGACAAAATCTGGTAACAGAAGTGAAGGAAGCAAAGCCCATAGTAAGAGTGCCTGTGATAAACATTTTGGGGAAGAAGCCAGGCACACCTAGGAGGAAATGGTAAACATTTGCAAAGAAATTATACTAAGGGCAGGAGATACTGTTTGCAGGAGATGTTCTGGGGAGGGTCCTTAGGAATACAGGCTTTTTCCATAATGTTATGGCTTTGTAGTTGTTGCAGAAAAATGGCACTCACTGAGACACAGATACTGATGATCACAGGCACAAAATGTATTGAGAAGCTTTCCCAATGGATTGGGTCAGATGAACATATTTCTTTACCTCTATTTCTACAATTATAACATGGGTATAATCTAAAGATAAATAATCCTTAAATCTGTTGTTAGTTAGTAGACTAATTTTTCTAAAATGTACATAATGTTTTCAAGCAAAATTCAAATGGTTTAATAGAATTATATGACCCTTTCTAATTGTAATCCTGTTCATTGCTTAAAACTTCCTCTTTAGTCTTCTTTCCCCAAAACTTATTCCTTGTCTCTTCCCATTCCTGTCTATCTGTTTTCCTTCCTTCAGTCCATCGTTGTCATCTCTGGATGTACCTGTGTATTGTGAGATAAGGAAAACTCACCAGACTGAGGACCAGGATGGAATCCTGCATCTGTTTTCTTTTTTTCTCCTCAGTCTTTATGAGGGCACTCTTGTTCTCCTGGGAAGAGCTTTCAGAAGAAAATTCCCTAGAGCCAGTTTTGTAAAGGTCAGTCTCTGAGAATCTAGTTTCTAGTCTATTCCTGATTCAAGGGAAATAAACCACTAGGGAACACTGGTTCTTTTGGAAATGAAGGCGGACACGTTTGGTTTCTTAATTAACCTATGAGACTCCAAGAACTTTTTGTTACCGTGCTCTACATTAGAACATACAATGATTGATGGAGTGCATTCTCTCACAAAATAAATGTAATGGACCCCTATATATACACATCAATCAGATTAGTAGATCCTAACATTTACTATAATTTGTTTCAGAATATTCTACCTAATCTATGGAAAATAAAAACTCTGCATGATACATGTCCTTACACAGACCTGTCCCCTTTTTCCTCCATAGAAATAATAGCTAAATAATATATCCCAGAGATTGACCTTATTAGAGCACATCTAAGTGACAAATTTCTTCCCATGTTAGTACAGGACTCCTTTCGGGAATATTATCCTATCATTATTGTGGACTTTACAGACCCACAATTGTGTTAAATGCCACCTTCTCATCGACTCTTTCTGTCCTCTCAGTTTTTGTCACAATTCTTTATATATTTAATGTTTAGAGGGAAGCTATTAACTTTACCCAGTTTTCCCTAATTCCTCACAATAACTTGCTGTTGGCAAATCTTAATGAAGCAAGAAAAAAAGTAATAACCCAAATGTATAAACCTTACTAAAGTATGTTATGATTTGGGCCTAACTGTATCACACATCCCTTTATATTCCGGGCAGTTATGAAAATGAGATTGTCCAGACAATTAGAACAAATCCAAACAAACTTAGTGACCTTACGAATGTTTTGATATAATGATGGACCTTTGAGAGAAGACATAGTGAGTCTAGATAGAAAAGGATCCACTCACCTTCTATGACTGGAAAAGGATGAGTCTGAGTTCTACTGATAGCATATCATGACCTATGCCAGGCTAAATTTCACAGAAGGAAAAAAAAGATGGGGTAACTTTGAGTTCTTCCTTCGTTAGGACACACAAACCCAGGGGAGACTAGAAGAGAAGAGGTATGCATTCATAGGACAACCAGGAATTAAAGAACTGTCCACAGGTTGATTCAACTGAACACATGGTTCAAGGGACTGTCCAGAGAGTTCTTTTCAGGATAATACATGGGGGAAGCATTTCAGAGTAAAAAAGGTAGGAAGGGAGTGTTTTGCTTATTGTTACCTGACTCTAATTGATTAAAGATCAAGCCATCAACATATTCCTCCCCAAACTGTTGATTGCCTTGTATACACAATGCGTGGATTCCCAAGATGACATCAAACAGAGATCCATGAGGGGTAAGTCAAATGTAAGAAAAAAACTAAGAAGAGTCTGGGAACAGTGTAAGTCACAGGCATAAAAAGTGAAACCATCAGATTGCAGTTTGTGTCTTTAAATGGAGCCAATGTAATTTGTTGCTGCAGCAGTGGGAGGGAGAATGGAAAGGTGAGAAAATGACTGCTAAATAATATAAGAAGGGTGTCAGATATAATACATCTGTTGCACAGTAAGTTCCTTTTTATGTTGCATGCTAATATAAATACTAAATATTTATGCAACTAACCTGACTGCCCCCAAGATACATGAGGCACACACAATGAAGGTGGAAATATATGGCTCTTTAATAATAGTTAGAAAATTCAATACACAGCTCTCAGTATTTGGACAGAGGATAAATAAAGAAACAGAGAGTTTGAATTATATGATAAATAAAACAGACCTAACAGACATCTATAGAGCATTGCACTCCAAGACAGCAGGCTACACATGCTTTTCAAGTGTTCATGGAATCTTCTCCAAGACAGACTAAATATTAGGTCACAAGACAGCTCTCAATAAATTTAAAAAGAAATTTCTCTGATCATAACTGAATGAAGGTGGAAATCAATAATGGATGGAAAAATGGAAAGTAATAAATACAGAGACCATGAAAAATACCCTCTTAAATACCAAGTGGGTCAGAGAAAAAATTCCAAGAGAATTCAAAAATCTTCAGGTGAAGGAAAATGTGAACACAACGTATCAAAACCTTTGGGAAACCTCAAAGGCAGTACTGAGAGAGAAATTTGTAGCCCTCAATGCTTACATTAAAAAACTAAAAAAGAATTAAAATTGCAAATCTAACTGCACACTGGAGGAACAAGAAAAAGAACAGCAATCTAATCCTAAACAATGCCAAAAGAAATCAATATTAATTCAGAGTAGAAATAAATGAAATTGAGAACAGAAAAACAGGAGAGTGGATCAACAAAACCTAAATTATTTCTTTGAGAAGAGCAACCAAATCACAAACACTGAGCTAGACTGATAACAAAAGAAAAGTGAAAAAACACAAACAAAATCAGAAATGAGAGCAGGGACATTATCATTGACCCTGCTGAGATAAGAGAGATCATATCATGATACTGTGAACAATTGTATGACAAAAAGCTAGACAATGTATGTGATATAGGCAAATTCGTAGACACACATGAACCACCTGCACTGACTCTAGGAGAAATACTGTAGAAGACCTCAACACACCAATCACAAGTGAAGAGCCTGAAACAGTCATCAAAAATTCCCCAAAAATGACAAGCCTGGGACAAGGCGACTTCACAGGTGAATTTTCCAACCATTCAAAGACAATCCAACACCCTCCTTGCTCAAGCTCTTCTAAAAAATTGAACAGGAAAGAACATATCACATGAAGTTAACATCAGCCTAATATGAAAACTAGAAAAGCTACTTAAAAAAAGAAATTTAAAGACCATAGCTCTAATGAATATATTTCCAAACTGAATCCAAAAGTGTATTAAAGGAATTATAAACCACAAGCAATGAGTTTTATCCCAGGTATGCAAGGATGTTTCAACACAAGAAAATCAATTAGTGTAACAAACCACATTGATAAATTGAAAAGGAAAATCACATGATGCTCTGGATTGCTGCAGAAAAGGAGTTTGAAAAAATACAGCACTGTTTCTTGATTAAACACTCCAAATGATCGGAATAGAAGGAAAATTTCTCAGTATGGTAAACTGCCTATATGAAAAACCTACTGCTATTACAGTAATCAATGTTGAAAGCCTGAAGGCTTTCCCACTGATATGAGGAATATGACAACAATGCCCTCTGTCATCATTGTTCAGTCAATATTGTGCTAGAATATCAAGCTCAAGCAATTAGGCTAGATAAAGAAATAAAAAGCACCCAAATAGGAATGGAAGAATAAAGCTTTTGTTTGCACTGATGATATGATCTTATATCTAGAAAATCCTGAAAAAATCCCCAAGAAAGCTACTAGAATTAATAGACAAGTTGAACAAAGTGGCGGGATACAAAATTAATATGTAAAAATCAATAATGCTTATATATACTACTTATGTGCAATCTGAGGAGGAAATCAAGGGAAAATCCCATTTATAATAGGGCCTAAAAGAAATAAAATATTTTAGAATAAAGTTAACCAAGGAAACTACAAGCATTGTAAAAAGAAACTGAAGAAAAGTTAAATAATGGAAGGTCGTCCCTTGTTCATGGATTGGAAGACTAAATATCATTAATTTGTCAATTCTATCCAAACTGATTTACAGATGCAACACAATCACAATAAAAATCCCAACAGCTTTTTTTGCAGAAATGGAAAAACCAATAATGAAATTTATTTGGAAGGTTAAAGTGAGCTGAATAGACAAAAATGGTTTACATAAGAATGATGTTTGAGAACTCTCACTTCCTGACTTTAAAGCACATTACTTAGCTGCTACAGTGGTAAAAATACTGCAGTACTGGCATAAAGAAAAATTGACAAGTGTAACTGAATCAAGAAAGCAGAAACAGAGCCTCACATCTACAATCAAGTGATTTTTTGATAAGGTGGTCAAGCCCTCCTACCTGCACCAGAAAGGTTTATCCAACAAATGGTGCTGGGAGAACTGGAAATCCATATCCAAAAGAAGGAAAGAGACCCTATCTCACAACTTTATACAAAAATTAATTCAAAATGGATCAAGGACCTAAATATAAAAATGACAAGAATAAACTCCTGGAAGAAAATGTAGGAAAACATCTTCAAGAGCTTGTGATAGGTAGTTGTTTCTTAAACCTTACACCCAAAGCATGACAAACAAAGAAAAAATAGATAAATGGGACCTCCTCACAATTCAACACTTTCGTACCTCAGAGGACTTTGTCAAAAGGGTGAAATACAACTGGTTGAACGGGAGAAAATATTTGGCAATCACATATATGATAAGAGTTTAATATATATGATATATAATGACATTATACAACTCAAAAATAAAAAGACAAACTCCCTGATTAAAAATTGGCAAAGAACTTCAAGAAAACTGTCCAAAGAAGAAATACAACTGGTGAAGAAACACATGAAAAATTGTTCAGCATCACTGGTGATTAGGGAAATGCAAATCACAACTACAGAGTGATTCACACCTATAGATTGGCTGCTATTAAAAAGTTGGGAAACTGGGAAGCAGACTTGGTCCAATGGATAGGGCATCTGCCTACCACATGGGAGGGCCACAGTTCAAATCCCGGGCCTCCTTGACCCATGTGGAGCTGGCCCATGTGCAATGCTGATGCTCTCAAGGAGTGCCCTGCCCCTCAGGGGTGTTCCCCGTGTAGGGGAGCCCCACGTGCAAGGAGCGCATCTGGTAAGGAGAGCCACCCAGCAACAAAGAAGTGCAGCTTCCCCAGGAATGGTGCCACACACACGGAGAGCTGACACAACAAGATGATGCAACAAAAAGAAACACAGTTTCCCGGTGCCACTGATAAGAAAAGAAGTAGTCACAGAAGAACATGCAGCTAATGGGCACAGAGTGCAGACAACCAGGCGGGGGGGCGGTGACTTAAGGGGAGAGAAATAAATAAAAATAAATCTTTAAAAAAATGTTAGGTAACTAAATATTGGAGAGGTTGTGGAAAGATAGGAACCATTATTCACTGCTGTTGGGAATATAGAATGATACAACCACTTTTCAAGTCTGTTTGTCAGTTCCTAAGGAAGTTGATTATAGCCTTACCATGAGACCCATCAAAACCATTACTGGGGATATACCCAGAAGAACTGAGAGCAGTACATAAATAGATATCTGCACACTGATATTCATAGTGGTGTTATTCAAGATAGTCAAATTTGGAAACAACCCAGATATCCATGAACTCTCAAATGGAAAAACATATTTTGGTGTATACACATGATGAAATATTACACAACGGTAAGAAGAAATAAAGTAGTGAAGAATCTGACAATACATGGATGAATTTTGAGAATTTTATGTTGAATGAAGCAAGCCAGACACAAAAGACAAATAGTGTATGATTGTGCCATTGTGAACTAAATGTATTATTAAACTCATGGAATGAATAATTAGAATATAAGTCACCAGAAATAGAAAAAAGGTAGAGAATGGAAACCTGATGGTTAATATGTGCAGCATTGGTTAAAATGTTGTTTGTAAATCTTTGGAAATGAGTGGGAATGGTAAAAGCACATCATGCAGTTTGTGCCTGGTAGAGCTAATATATGGGTGTGACAATGTTTGAATGGAAAAGTCTAAGGACATGTATATTATTAGAAGGAAAACTAAAAACTGTAACATGGGACTGTATAACATAGTGAAACCTCAAATAAAATATTAATATCAGTAATATTGCATACATAAGACTGCTTTTACAAAGTATAAATACAAATAAAGCGGAGGGAAGGAACAGAATAGCAACTTTGTATGGCAGGGGAAGCAAAGAGATTGAGAATTTTGTTTGCTTGTTGCATTGGTTTGTTTTTGTTTACTAGTAGTAGTGTTACTGGAATAATGGAAATGCTCTAAAAATTATTGAAGTAATGAATGTACAATTATGAGATCATACCAAATACCTTTGTTTGTATACTTTGTGGTTTTTTTTTAAGTGTTTGTACACTTTGGATGGATTAATGCTTTTTTAATATTTATCAATAAAGTTGATTTATTAAAAAATATTGGTAGAGATATGAATATTAGAGAAAAAAGAAATAGACAAAAATATCTGAATCTAAAGGCTTTATAGAAGGATTTAAATACTGATTAGATTTAGATCTACAGAAAAATAGTAAAATTAAATGAAACAGAACAAATCTCTAGAAGAGCAGAGAGGGATAAAATGATGGAAATTAAGCAAAATAATAGAGTACAGAGTTAAAATATCTACATAGAAACTTAAGGGAGAAGAAATGGGGCACTACATTTGTTCATTATTTAATTTTGTTTTTGTTTTTTAGAGCATACAACTTCAATGAATCTATCTTCAGTTTCTCTTTCCTCTGTCTTCACCGTTTTGATGTTGAGCCCATCCAATTTCAATTACTGTGATTTTCAGCTTTAAAAATTGACATGATTCTTTTTTATAGGTTCTATTTTTCTCTTGAAGGCTTTCCTCTTCTCACATGTTTCCATATTGATTTTCTGTATCTCATGGAGAATACCTATAATAGATGCCTGAAAGTCTTTGTATTCATCTCTGAGCATCTGGGTGATTTGGGGGTTGGAGGCCTGTTGAAATCCTTTTCACTTGATAATTAGACACATTTTTTCTGTTTTCTTTCTCGTGCATTGAATAACATTTCTATCACATCCTCAACATTTCATATATGGATCCTCTGTAGAATGGTTTTGGTTTCGTTTGTTTTAGCAGGCAATCAGTCTGATGAGTTTCACACCACAAGTTTTTTCTCTCCTTCTTCTGTGATGATGTCAATGAATGCTCAGTTTTCAAAGCCTCTACTAAGTCTGCTTTGAGTTTATCTAATGTTTTTTTACTCAGTTTTGAGATTTGGGGGTGGTTTACACTGTCATTCAGTTCTCACTGCCTTTGATACCTTCTGTTCAGTCTTTCTCAGGCGTGTCCAACTCTAGGCTAGCACTGTAAGTTCACATGTAAGTTCAGACACAGAATGAAGGGATCGCCTTTTCCAGCACCAACCTCTCCAGAATTCTCCCCATATTCTTCAATTAGTTTGGGCCAGTAAACATATCACTATGCTCAAATAGCCTGGATTCCTGTCAGTATTTTATCGCTCTACACCACCATGACATCTGCAGTTCTGACAGGAAGGAAGGATAAAAGAAAGGGAGGGAGGGAAAAATCAGAGACGGACAGAGGAAAGAGAAAGGGAGGGTAAAAAAAAAAAAGAAAGGAAAGGAAATGCGTTAGAGATTTCACATATTCTCCAGATCACAGACCCACCTTCCCCTGTTAAAAAATATGTTGTTATTCTGGCCAGAACGAGAAGCTCTAATTGAAGGTTTAGATTCTACTGCTGTTTTGACAAATGAAGCTCTGTGACTGGGACTTACCCTTCAGTCAGGGCTAATAGAAAGATAAAGGGGAACTAGGAGAATCTCTCTCACTCTTAAGTTTGCAAAATACTTTCTCCTACTCCTTGGTCAGAAAAGTTGAAGTTTATCTTACAGTTTTTATTGTCTGCAAAACCTGCTGCATATGTGCTGAGGTCTTGTCCTATAATGGATGGAAGTAAAGAAAATAAGGAAAGCAGTTGGGAATCTCCACTATACAAATCACTTCTTCAAGTTTTGACTCTTGTGTCAATCTGCCTGAATTTCTTACTATCTCAGGACCTCAGGTAGCTCTTTTTAGATTTTGTCTATAATTTAGTTTTAATAAATGGGAGAGATTGACTTTAGGGTGTTTATTCCATCTTTGCCAGAACTGACATATGTTGTTAATATAGAGTTTTAAATTTAAACATTGTATTAAAGTTGGAGAAATGTGGAGAAAATTAGAAGAAAGGTCATGGGGATACTGTGTATGTGGTGAAGGATATATTCACATATAGAATTTTCAGAAAAAGTATCAGCAGGTGGTTTGTAAGGAAAGATTTGAAGGCAATGAAAGGTTTAACACTAATTTCTTATGAGAATTTTAGGAAAAGGGCAATGCAAGTTTTGCATGGTACCTGAAATCTAAAATAAACAAACAAAAAACAATGAAGCCTAGATGGTTTGAGAAAAATATGCAAAGGAGAGAATAGTAGGAGAAAAGTTCATGGATATTTTAGGAGCCTGGTTCATTGTAGACCCATGCAGATAACTGTTATATCTAGCTTATACTCTGAGTAAGAATCGAAGTCATTGAGGATTTGAAAACAAAAAAACAAGCACATTTTCTATAACTTTATTGAGATTTATTTGACATATAATAAACAGCATGTATTTGAAGGGTCTAAAAATACATTTTGCCATATGTAGTCACTTATGAAACCATTGCCATAATTAAGATAATAAGCATTCCTTTAACTTTGTAAAGTTTTTAAATGTGATTTTGAAGTCCATCCCTAAAGGGAAAGTAAGATTCTCACAAAAAACCTGCCCTCCTTTCCTAAGGACACAATCGTTTGCTTTAATGACTGTAGAGTAGGTGGATTTTTTTAGAATTTTATATAAATGGAATCATATAATATGATTCGTGTTCCTGGGTCTGAGTTAGTATAATTATTTTGAGATGTATTCAGTTTTCTGTATCATTAATTCAGTCCTTTATATTTGTGAATAATATTATATTATGTGGATATGTTGGAGTTTATCAACTCACATATTGATAGATATTTGAGTTGGTTCCATTTTTTAAATATTAGAAATAAATCAGCTATGAACATTTGTGTACAAGACTTTGCATGAAAATATGCTTTGAAATTGGTAAAAAAATTCAAAGAGTGAAACAGCTTTGCCATATAGCAAGGATAAATTTACAGTTATGAAATTCCAAATATATTTTTCAAAGTGATTGAATCATTTACATTTCCAACTCAGTGTGTGATGGTACCAGTTTCTTCACATTTTTGCCAGCACATGTTATGATCAGTCTTTTAAACTTTTGGCCATCATAATAGTGCATAGTTGTATCTCACTGAGCTTTTAATTTGCATAACATAATTATTAATGATATTTGGGAATGTTTTCTTGTGCTCATTTATAATGTGATGTATCCCTTCATGAAAAGTTCATTCAAAGCATTTGCCCATTTATATAAGGTTGGTGGTTTCCGTTTTATTTAATTTTAAGAAATGTTTATATTCAAATCCATTACAGATATTTACTTTATAAATATTATCTCACAGAGAGTTACATGTCTTTTCATTCTCTACATGTTGTTTTGGAAGAGTAGAAATTCATAGTTTTACAAAATATAATTCATTAATTTTTAAAATAAATCAGGCTGTTAGTGTCTTATTGAATAAAATTTTCCAAACCCAAAGTAATAATTACCTTCTACTATATTTTCTCATAGAAGAGTTTTAGTTTAGGGTTGTGCACTTATTTTGCTGATCCATTTTCAGTCTGTATTTTGTAAGGTATGAATATAGATTGAGGTTTATTTTTTTGATATGTTTATGCAATTGTTACAGAGCTATCCATTCTATATTGGATTAACTTAGCAATTTGGTTGAAGAGAAATTGACCACGTATGTGTGTAAACTTACTGTCTTGGTCTACTGATCAATTCGTGTATCTCTATGCAACTATCGCACTGACTGGTTGCATTGAGTAGTGTAAGCCCTCCAAAATTCTGAAAATTTTCAGGGGATTTTGGCTATACTAGGTACTTTATATTTCCCATAAATTTCAGAATCAATTTGTCAGTTTCTATAATGAAAGCCTGGTAGAAATTATAGTAGGAATTGAAAAACCTATATATCAATTTTGGATAAATTCAAAGATTCAAAATATTGAAACTTCAGACATGCCCATTATATATCGTTCTACTTATAAATGTCTTCGTTAATTTCTTTCAACACTAACTTTTAGTTTACTCTGTATAGGTCTGTGTATTTTTTGGTAAACGTATCCCTAAAACATTACATTTTAAAGCTATTGTAAATATTTTTATTTCATTTTGTAAAAAGAAAATCAATAGCAAAAGAAGTATGAATAATATTCATATATTGACCTTGTATGTTGCAAACGTATTTGTTCTAGTTTCCTTTATATAGAGTTGATAAGAATTTCAAACGGAAAATCTGTTATTCACATTAATGACTTTTACTTCATTTTTTCCAGTATCAGGGATTTTAATTTGCCTTAAATGATTATCTTGCCTTAATACACAGACTTGAAAAAGCAGTACAAAGTGGGATAGATATGGTTGGACAAGATAGTTTTGAATTTTTCCAGAGAGAAAATAGTTTCATCATTAAGCATGATATAAATTATCTGGTTGCTATAGATGCCCTTTTTAAAATTGAAGAAATTCCCTTCCATTCATAGTTTTCTGAAATTTTTATCAGAAATCAATGTTAGATTTTATCATGTGTCTTTCTGCATTTATCAAATTTATTATATATTTTTGTTTACTTTGATACTATGAAGAAATTATTCTTTTCTTTTATTCTTTATACATATATATTATCAGAGAAGTTGCAAACTTACGTAATAATCATGCACAATGTGCAGAATTCCCATTCAACACCCCTCCACAAACACCTTACCTTGTTGTGGAACATATGTTACAGAATGTGAAAGTGTATCATCAGACCATTACCACTACCTATGGTCTATAGCATACATTTGTTATGTTTTTACATATTCTCCTGTTATTAACACCATGTATTCATGTTGTACATTTATTATAGTTTATGAGAGAATACTCTCATATTTGTGCTGTTAAACATAGTCCATATTTCATCATGTTTCACTGTCATACATCCCATGCCTTGTACAATCCATCCAAAGTGTATACTCACTGGCTCTCACTTTCATTACAGAGCTGTGCAGTCACTGCTCCAGTGAAATTAGAGATGTACAATTGTTCTAGTTCATAGGAAAACTTTCGTGTATTTGTATTATTAAAAACAATCCTCATTCACTTCTGGGTTCACTGTGATATTATGCTCTTAGATGATTCTCTAACTTTCTTTCAATTGACATTTACATCCCTTGACTATCTTTTACAGCCATAATCCCATTTATAAACCAGCTGTGTTAGTTATACTCACTATTATGTGTTCCCACAAACTCTATTCATTTCCATACTTTCACGGTCAAGCTAATTAAAACTTCTATATACAATAAGCATCAGAACCCCTTCTCAACCCTCATCCTATTCCTAGTGACGTATTTTGGAATTCTCTATATCATTTTGTTTTATACTCAATTCCATTTATTTCTGCTGTGATCTTTTTTATTTCATACCTTCTGTTTGCTTTGACAAAAAAAATTGCTTTTCTTTTTCCAGTTTCTCTAGCTGTGTAGTTAGGTCAGCAATTTAGCTCTTTCTTCTTTTTTAATGTGAGCATTGAGGGCTATATATTTCCCTCGGTCACACTGGGGAGCATACACTCTAAGGAAAGGGACACTGGCATGGTGCCGAAGTCCTGAGCTGTATGCCTTGCCTATGCTATCTGTATGTCTCTAGAGCCCTCAAGAGCCCCACTATGTGAGGCACTATTTACTATGGCAGTAAATGAGATTCTTCTGAGTTGTGCATAAGCATAACCTCTGGAATGACCTCCCAACTCACTTTGAAATCTCTTAGCCATAAAAATTCATTTGTATTTACCATTTCCCTCCCGTGATCAAGGCCTTTTTCCAGATGAATTGCTTGTTGGCACATGGTAATAATCCCTCAGTGCCAGGGATGCTCAACCCCAAGAGTCATGTCCCATGCTAGGAATATGCTGAGTTTGGCTTAGAGAGAGGCCATATTTGAGCCACAAGGATGCCCTAAGGAAGTAACTCTTAGGCAACATATAATAATAGGCTAAGTTTCAATTTCAAAAGAATAGATTCATAAGTACAATCATCAATATCAAGGGCCCGATGCAATGGCCCATCCTCCTTCACTAGGCACTGCCCCTGTACTTGAGGGATACTTGCTGTCCCATTAGAGAATGTAGTAGCACTCCACAGGATAGGAATCTGATATTCTTTTGGTTATTGTGTGACTCTCCACCCACCACGACAATGCCCCATGAACACTTGAGCACATTCATATGCTTTAGAGGCATGTCTGATGAAACCCTTCCCATGCATCCCCCTGTCACTGACAACTTGGAACAATGATCCTCCCCTGCGACAGTTGTGAACCTTCTGGGAGCCAAGGGTCTCCAAAGATGAAGCCAAAAAAATAACCAAATAAAAATAATAAGAGAATGAAATGGTGATAGTTTTAAAAATAACATATAAAATCCATTTTTTTCAAAAATTATAAATAATAACACATTTTAGACATTATGTCTTCCATCATAGTAAGAATTATTTTCTTGTATGTACAGTGACATATTCTTCTGTATATTCCTCCAGTGGCTTTTTTTTTTCATTTTCTCTTCCAAGAGGCTTTAGGTTACAAAAAAGTCACATAGAGAATATAAGGGTTTCCTATATTCTCAAAGTCCTCCTCCTTTTTCTCTCTCCCCTAAAAATAGTATTTTACCTGCAGATGGTTCATTTATTACAGTTGATGAACAAACATTGATGGCTAATTGTTACTTTATGATTTACATTTTGAACTGTAAACTTTTATAAGTTTTGATGAAATTTTAAATGGCCTGTATCAATTATTGCAAGATCATGAAGAACAATTCCAATGCCCCCAAAATGCCTTATGTTCCATCTATTCTATTTTTCCTCCCCTCCCCCAGGACCTCTGGTAACCACTAAATCTTACGTTTTGAAGATTAAGATTCATAGTTATATTCAGTCATATTGAGGACAGAATGGCCTCTTCAACAACTGCTGCTTGGAGAACTGGATATCCATATCCATAGATTGAGAGAGGAATACCATCTCGCACCTTATTATCTCAAGATGGATCAAAGATCTAAATATAAAAGCCATATCCATAAAGATCTTAGAAGAGAATGTAGGGAAGCATCTACAAGATCTTGTATTAGGAAATTGTTTCATGAACTTTACATCCAAAGCACGAGCAGCAACAACAAAAAATATATAAATGAGACCTCCTCAAAATTAAAAACTTTTGCACCTCAAAAGAGTTTGTCAAGGACGTGAAAAGGCAGCCTACTCAATAGAAGAAAATATTTGGTACCCACATATCAGATAGGGGCCTGATATCCAGCATATATAAAGAATTCCTATACCTCAAAAATATTAATAAAAAGACAAAGAGCCCACTGAAAAAATGGGCATGTGATTTGAATAGACACTTCTCCAAAGAAGAAATACAAATGGCTAAAATGCTCACATAAAGATGCTCAACATCACTAGTTATTAGGGAAATGCAAATCAAAACTATAATAAGATATCACTTTACCACCATTAGACTGGAGGCTATTAAAATAACAGGATTACAAGTGGTGGAGAGGATGTGGAGGAATGGGAACACTTATCGACTGCTGGTGGGAATGTAGAATGGTGCTGTTATTGTGGAGGACAGTTTGGTGGTTCCTCAGGAAGCTAACTATAGAACTGCCATATGATCCAGCAATCCCACTACTGGGTATACAGAAAAAATGAAAGCAAGGATGTGAACAGATACATGCACACCAATGTTCACAGTGGCATTATTCACTATTGCCAAAAGTTGTCCATCATCAGAAGGATGGATGAACTGTGGTATATATGTATAATGGAATATTGCTCAGCTGTAAGAGGGAATGCAGTGTGAACACAGAGGATAACATTGGATGAATCTTGAAAATTTTATGTTAAGTGAAAGAAGCCATGCACTGAAGGACAAATATTACATGACTTCACTGATATGAATTAAGCATATTGAGCAAACTCACAGAGGTAGAGTCTGGAAGATAAGTTTACAGGAGACACAAATGAAGAAGAAGCTTGTGAGCCAATCTATGATAAGGTGGAAGGGCGTAGTTTTGCAGTGGGTGGACATAAGAGTGATGCAGTTGTGCTACTGGGTTAGTTGGTGCTGATTTCTGAA
The DNA here is from genome assembly GCF_030445035.2 of Dasypus novemcinctus. Lineage (NCBI taxonomy): Eukaryota > Metazoa > Chordata > Mammalia > Cingulata > Dasypodidae > Dasypus > Dasypus novemcinctus. The sequence goes on along the minus strand of NC_080682.1, from coordinate 97,742,618 downwards.
GGCGACATTTTTGAGACTTGGGAATTGTCCTGAATGTCATTGCAGTGACAGATACTGGCCGTTATATAGCTTGCCACAACTTAAAAATTGTGAAGGAGAGAGATTAAACAATATAAACTATAATCCACATTTAATGACAATTCTCCAAAATGCATTCATCAATTGTAACAAATGTACCACACTAATGAAGGACGTTGTTAATGTGGGAAAATTTGGGAGGGGTAAGGAGCAGGGACTATGGAAATCCTCTATATTTTTTATGTAACATTTATGTAATCGAAATATCTTTTTTTAAAATAAAAAAGTATATTAAATAAATAAAATAAAATAAGATTTAGTTGGGAAAAATAAAGAACGCCCCACATCCACAGGTTTTATGTTGTTTCTGCTTCTTTGATAGCTTTGAAACAAAATTTCATTTACATGTTTAATGCCTTTTTATAAAGTTTTTAAAAAGTATTCATTTTATCTCTCTTATCTCCACGGAAATCTCTGCTCAATTAGTTTAATGGTCAGCTAATTATTGGATGGAGATTTTTTCAATGTCTGGAAGCAATAAATATTCCATTCCTTGCTCAGAGCCTCTGTGTGGATGTGTTTTATCCCTATCTTCAACATTCAACTAGACAGTTTAGACTTCTTCTTTAGCCCTCACTTTCTTCATACACAGAACCTCAAAGTTAGCCCAAGTGAGATCTTAGGTCCTCTGATGTCTTTTTTGTTCATGTGCTCAGCCATAGGCTGACATAAAATCCTACACATAAGTGGTCTACTCACTTCCTAGGAATATATTAGAACTTCTCAAATCCCTTATAGACATCTCCTTCTTCATCTTTTAGTAGTCTATTGTTTGTGCCAAATGTTATAAATGTCCAATATAACTTCAAAATTAAACATTTATCTATACTTGTTTTCTACTAAACCTTTTCCAAGGAATAAAAGCTTTTGCATTGCCAAAGTTCTCTGACAGATTAAATAGAGGCAGGTTTCCCTGTAGATTATTCCTGGGAACCATCAGAGAGGTCAAGTTATGATAACTATTTGGGGCTATGGCTTTGAAATTGCTCTGATCCTCTTCTTCCACCTCTGTGTTTGTCAGATTTTGAGTTGTCATTGAAATGAAAGAATGGATTATCAGGGTTATTCTGCATTTGGATATTGAGGGATTTGACTAAGGTAAATTTAAATATCACAAAACTCACTATTTTTACTGAGATTTTCTTGATTAAGTCCACCCTGGGAAGCTGCAAATCTTTGATTAATTTCCAAAGTTTTTAAAAAATTGACTTTGATAACTGCCCAGCTTTTTTCATCATTTTTATGGATAGAAATTCCAGGGTTCCTAACCCCACCATTATGTACGGTGTAATAATTAATTATGTAAGTTGTATTTTAGCCTCTATTGAGAAAATATATCAGCATTATCTCTTAGCATTTCCTGCATTGTTTCATTTTTAGCATTCTTCTTTGGGCTGAGAAATTCCAATGGGATAAAATTCATAGACTACCAATCGTTTGAGAAAATCAGTGACATTTATAATTGCATTTTAAATGTCTTTGACCAGAAGCCTCACATAAATCTCAAACTGGAATGATATATTACCCAAAGCATTATCATCTCCTGTTTTTACAGCCTTTTATAATGTCTTCATCATCTTCTACTTAATCAATCCACTTGAAAACTTGGATTGATTACCCTTTTTTATACTTCCCATTCTCTAGTTTACTAAATCAAGTCCATATGAAACATGTCCATCTCCTAAAGTGATTATGCTTTTGAAAAGCCATCCCTTTTCTTTCATTTTGTATTGCAACTTGTACTTGTAATATTTTATCTATAAATGTATTTAGTCGACTTGCCTTCCAAATATTTTCCCAAATTCCTACTATAAGCATCCAGAAAAAGGTTATCATTAACTGGCTTAAAAACCATTATTAAGTTCACACTTTAATGTATAGACATGGGAGTTTGAAAATAAATGATTTTGTGCTCTAGAAAATTACTCAGTTATCCTGATTCTTCTTCCCCCATAAGTAACATGGGAATAAGGGCACTTTCAGTGACGAATTTCTTGAATCTTGAATTAAGGTATTTAGCATGTATGTCTAGTAAACACATGTTAAATGGACGATAAATGATAGCACTTGATAGCAATTAATTTCTTATTATGGAATTTAAAAATCTCCTAGCCTGGCTTATAATTCAGATGTGACTCTTACTAACCTGACTTCAGTATTTTAAAGTATATCCCCTAACTGTATCCTTGAAATGGCTATACCAGCTTCTAAAATGTACTTCTCTGTTTTCTAACAACAACAACAAAAAGTTTACCTTATTTAAAAGTCTTATTTGGGCTGTTGTTAATGTGGGAAAGTGTGGAATTTGTAGGGAACAAATATGGGAATCTCCTATATATTTTTATTAAAATTTATGTAATCTAAATATCTTTTTTAAAGAAATAAAAAATATATTTTAAAAACCTTATTTGTATATTGATTTGTGTTCAAATATCTCCCATTTCCCTGTCACTTCTTTCTTTTTCCTCTGTGCTTCCATTGGTTTTCTTATAATATATTCAAATGGTAAACATGTCAATGTAATATTTAGAATGTTGTCTCATTGCCTTTGGGTATGTTCTTTGTTTTTTCTTATGATGTATTTATTCATAGATGATTAAATATTCATTTACTATCCTCCTATTCCTATACTTAATATTGTCTACTCTACTTATTATCTCCATCAGAGGAAAAAGACAATATTTTATTTTTTAATGCATTAAAGTTGAACTGGTTTAAATAACTGTAATATTCACTAATTTCATCAATCATTTGCCCTAAATATATAAACTTTTTGTGTCTCCACTCTTCATTAATGATAATAATAAAGGTGAGATATGTATATAGATATAGCAGATTTCCCCAGAAAACGGACATTTCTTAAAAATTTTTTGAAGATGTATCACTCTTTTATTTCAGACATCAAGTTCAGTTTCCCAAGGGTCACCCTCTTATAAATGTATTCGAAAGGAACATACCCATTATCTGTGGCCTAGAATTAATAAACCTCTCCAGTCCTGTTTTACAGAATGGGACAACATGAAGCATGGAATCATCTGTATGTAACAACTTCTGACTTGCTTAGCTCAGAGTCTAAACTGGTCTTTTCAGATGTGTGAACTCTAAAGGAATATCCAAACCAGATTGTCCCTCTCATACAATTTACCAGTCTTTGTGTACGTTTGTACATAGATACATCCTAAGAGAGACATGTATGTACGTAGATAGATGTACATAGAGAGACTGAGAATGAGAGAACAGAGAATGAAATCAAACGAACAAGTGAGAACACTTTTTACCCATTAATTCAGAAGGCATATATGATGCCACAGAGCCTTAGTGCCCCCAATTAATATTATTCTCCCTTGTTCTTTCCTCTCTGACATGTTTCCTAAGACTTATTGCATTATGGGACACTTAATATGTTCTCCAAAAGCATGGTTGGGTGCGGGGGGGGGGGGGCAGAACGGGTTGGACTACACATGGGATTGAGGGAAGAGCTAAAGGAAAGAAAAAGTGAACTCTAGAAAGTTGGAGGACTTGGTTGATAATATACTTGTGGGAATGTTCTGCTTGCAAATAAGGCAGGGGAGGATCACTGGTGCAGGGTGTTTGTGGTGGGGGCTGTGTGGGAAAGGGTGCATTTGGGGCATGCTTCTATAGATATAAATGTGTTCATCTTATCATAGGATGCTATCTCAGTGGTTTCCGACCCACACAATAAAAAACAAAATATGGTTTTCCTCAATATAATGTTCATATAAAAACTGAATTTCATATGAAGGATGAGGTAAGGGTCCAACGTAATATCTTCTAGAGTAAGCACAATTTAGATGAAAAAATTTGGTTAGACATGATAGCAACTCATAATACTATTGAGTAAGGCTTAAAAAAATAAAACAAAATATATAACCCAATGTACAGTTTTCCATTCTATGCGGGTAAAGAATTGTTTCAAAATCCAATCACTCTTAAAAAGGTTGAAACATTCACCCATGACTTGTGTTTTGTTCACAATATCTTTCAAGATTTGAAAAGTTATAACAACATTGAAGTCAAATCAAAGCAACTACTCTTTATTACAGGTAAATGAGAAGTATCTTTGGATAAGAGACAGAAAAATATGTTTAGATTTCTGGGTTTACAAAGAATAAGCAAAATTACCTGAGGCAATTTCTTATTATTTTAATTATTCATTTTTCTCTTCTCAAAAGAGCATGTTGCTGTTTCTTACTTTACATATAACAGTGAGTATTGAATGAGATATATTGGCAAACATAGCAGAGCACAGCTAATCTATTATTATTGTTATTATTCATGTTTAATTGTTATTAATAAATATGACAGTAGCAGATGGGTCTCAAGCATGTTTCCCACATGGGAGGTCCTGAGTTCAGTCCCTGGTGCCTCCTACAAACAAATAAACAAATAACAGAACAAAAGAAAAAAACCACTAAAGGGGGGTCAATGTGGCTTAGTGGTTGCATCTGCTTCCCATATATGGAGTCTGGAGCTCATTCTGTATAATTTTATATTGTTTCTTATAAATTTATCTCAAATGTTAATAAAAATAAATGGTTATATTTAGAATCTCAGGTTTTCAGGAGTTAATATTTTATTTTCGGGTTTCTGAACATAAATTTTCAGTACCATTATAGTATGATGAAAATAATCATAAATATTTTCTACCAATTTGCACATATATACCAGTGGCCAACATATAGTAGGCTGATTGAAATTTTAAATTTGATGTTGGAATTTCTGTGACTGCTGCAATCTAAGCAAATGCTATATCTATGCAGAATGAAGAGACAATATGAAAGAAGAGAGGAAATAAAATACTTATCAAATTTATGAGGTTAACAGACTCTAACACATTCTTTAGAATGAAAAGAAAATCCATTTCCATGACTCTGCCATTTTATGATTACTTTTTTGAAAGTAATTATAAGTCCAAATTGAAAATACCTTCAATTACTGCCATCAGTATTACTCTGTCCTGATTTCTTATTTGATTTTCAGCCCAAAATAAAATTCTTATTACTCATCCAAGTTATTTCCAACTAGAATTGGCATTGGAAGTATAAGTGAACAAGTTAATTTCTATGAATGCATTATGTGTCAGTCAAAATAAAAAAATATAGCAGATGATATTAGAGGCTTTGGGGATAATGAACTTGGACTTACATCTCAGTCCCCCATTTCTGGCTGTGTAACTTTTAGCAAGTGTGAAAGCTTTAGTAAAATAAATGTTTCCAGAGAGAGAGAAAGAGAATGAGCAAAAGACAGAAAAGGAGTGATGAGAGTGAGGGCAGGATGCAAGATAAGTAGACAGAAACATAACAAGTGACACATGGTGATGAAGGACAGAAGAAAATATGAAGTAACATATTAATGAGATAGCTTGGCAAATGTACAAAAAATATGATAAACACTCTAGATTCTACTTTAAATTCACCAATATCAGCAATTAAAATTCATATATAAGGGTTCCATTGGGTTCTCATTTACTATATGAATTGGAAAGTAGAACTGCTGATTTTCACTCCCTAGACACATTAAAATACTTATACAAGCAAACCATATGAACAAGCCTTTCTGTTCAGCATATTAATACCTATTTAACAATAACAAGAAATTTCTCTGTCCCAAAGCTCCATCCCATATATATTTGGTGTTAGTCCTTTTCCACTCATTATTTCTGTAAAAATATTTTCTTCACACGATTATAAATCTGCTTTGTTCTGACTCCATATATGATGGGGTTGAGCATGGGTGGCACTATGACATAAAGATTGGCTAGGAGTATGTGGATGTAGCGGGGGACATTGTGGCCAAAGCGATGTGTCATAAAGGAAAAGAGGGCTGGTGTATAGAAGGAAAGAATTACACAAACATGCGAACCACATGTGTTGAGGGACTTGAGTCGGGCTTCACGGGAAGGAAGACGGAACACAGCACAGAGTATATGAACATAAGAAAGAGCAATGGCTATAATGTTCAAACATAGGATAGATATAACACCTAATCCATAAATAATATTGATCTTGAAACTGGCACAAGACAGGCGAGCCAGACCCATGTGCTCACAATAGGTGTGAGGGATGACATGATTCCCACAGAAGGGCAATTGCAGTATGAGAAATACAAATGGAATGTTACAAATAAATGAGCTCACTAACACACCAAGACCAATCGCAGACACGACTTTGTTGGTGAGGACAGTGCTGTATTGGAGTGGGTTGCAGATGGCCACATAGCGGTCATAAGCCATTGCCAAGAGCACTACTGACTCCATGCCAGTGAAATCGTGAATGAAAAACATCTGGGTGAGGCAGGCTTCAAAGTTAATCTCCCTGAGGCTAAACCAGAAGATGCCGATCATCTTAGGAATGGTAGCTGTGGAGAGGCCCAGGTCAGTAGCGGCCAACATGGCCAGGAAGTAGAACATGGGCTGGTGTAGGCTGCTCTCAGCCCAGATCACAAAGAGAATGGTGAAATTTCCTATGAGAGCAATCATGTACACAGCCAGAAAGGGAAAGCCAATCCAGAGGTGATGTGTTTCCAGTCCTGGAAGTCCCAGCAGTAGGAAGGATGAGGGATGGAACTGAGTGTCATTGGGCAGGAACATCCTACTTCATAATAAAAATACATAAGTCCATGGTCCTTACAAATGTCTTCTGGCCCAATCTGTAGCTTTGAAGACCTACAGAGAATTAAGAAAGTCATAAAATTGTATACATCTCCTTCCTATTCAATTGACACAGTTAGACATGTACTACATAGAGAGCACTGTAAAGGAGTGGCTTCTCAATGCAAAGATTCTGGAAGAAATTAAAATGAGTATTCTACTTAGTACCTTTATCTTTCTTATTATACTTCTTTCTGTTAATTTGCAGTGGCCTTTTCACCATAATAAGCTAAGAATTTTCCTTATCACCTACTACATTAGTAATAATAAATCATCATCACAACTTATTTGAAAAAAAATAGAAACTATAAATGATACCTTACTCATGATTTATATAGCCAAGTCCCATCCACACACAGGCATTGACACAAACAATCTATTTCAAAACAACATTCATGTGAATAAAAGATGTCTTCCTTTTAAAGAAGAGACAATCATGATTTGAGGAGTTTATGACACATGGGAAATATTTTGAAGAAAAGATTAGATAGAAAATTAAACAGTTTGTGCATTGAATTGTTATGAGTAAACCAAACCTACAATTTTCAAAATTACCTAAAACATTCATAAATATTTATTCGTACTTCACTTATAGCATTTGTTAGAATTATTTCCAAATTATTCAATCATTTATTATGAATATATGTTTTATAGTAAAAATGTCTCTTTTGATCGACTGTGATCATTCAGCACTCTTGAGGAGCATTACACACCTTGACCACAATTTCAGTAAGGCAGTTAAAGCATTATCTTGGCAATTAAATGAGGGATGCAAAGCCAAGGGGAAGAGTGCCTGTGATAAACACATCATGGAAGTAGCAGGGCACTCTGTATGGGGAAGTGGGGAGCTCCTAGGAGGAAATGGTAAACTTTTGCAAAGAAGCAATACTATGGGCAGGAGACACTGTTTGCAGAAGTTCCTGGAAAGGTCCATAGGAATAGAGGCTTTTTCCATAATGTTATGTGTGTAATAAAATAGTGAATACTTTGAAAAACTGTGTGTGTGACACAAGGAATGAAAGGACAATTTAGTCAGGAGGTAAAATTTTATGTGAATTCCCAACATAAGTGCCAGTAACACTCCATCTTTTATTAAATAAAATCTCCTGTATTCCTAAAATAACATCCTAGATAAGAAATCTTGGCATTATTTTCAGGAAGCTGTGAGCAACAATGTTTTTCTTTTTTCAGCATACACTGAAATAGATAATAGTAAAGGGATGCAAAACTAATTGCTCGAGCAGAAAAATAAGTTACATATCTGCAGTATTTTAAGAGGGATAGCATTATAATCTTGTTTGTATGTATATAATTATGGGAAATTATATCCCTCATTTCAGAAAACTATATCCTACACTGGGGTAGTTTCTGAGAACTTAGTAAGTAGACAGACAATGATATGAAAAACCCAGGGGAAATGTAGAAAGACAAATGGAGAGACCAAGAAAATTTTATAGATGTGTCTTATGTCTTTACCACTGAGTAAATGAATGGTCGAATCAGAAATTGCTAATTCTAATTTTCCACTATCTCTAAAATAAGAACATCTGTGTCTAACCTAATAGAACTAGTTCAAACTGTCATTTTTCTTGTTGATTATAGAATAGTAAATTCTAGTGCTTACGCACGTAAGCTCTGCAGTCAAATTGTGTGTCAACCTTGCTTTCTAAATTTTTGTTCCATTTTGAAGAAAAGTAAATAACATGCATTACTTTTGATCTGTGTGACCTTATATGAATAATATAACATTTTATGGCTTATTTTCTACAGGTATAAAACAGAAATAATAAAGATAAATAATTCTTAAATCTGTTGTTATATAATAGACTCTTCTTTTCTAAAATGTACAGAGTTTTCAAGCAAAATCCAAATGATTTTGCTAATATTATAAGGCCATTTCTAATTGTGATCCTAATCATTCCTTAAACTTCCTCCTTAGTCTTCTTTCCCCAAAACTTACTGCTGTCTCCTCCCATTCCTGTCTATCTGTTCTCTTTCCTTCAGTCCATCATTGTGGTCTCTGGATGTACTTGTAAGCTGGGAGACAAAGAAGATTCACCAGACCGAGGACCAGGGTAGACTCTGTCTGTATTTTTCTGTCTACTTAGCCTTTATGAGAGTATTTTCGTTTACCTGGGAGGAGCTTTTAAAAGAAAATTCCCTAGAGACAGTTTTGTAAATGAAAGAATCTCTGAGGACCTAATTTATAATCTATTTCTATGTCAAGGAAGGGAAACCATTAGGGCAAACTGGCTCCTAAGAAAATAAAGGCAGACAGTTGAAATTTCTTAATTAACTGGTGAGACTCCAAGAACTTTTTGTTACCTTGCTCTACACTAGAACACACAGTGATTGATGGAGCACATTCTTTCACAAAATATATGTAATAGACCCCTATATACTCTACAGTAAGTTTCAGTGGATATTAACTCTTTGTTTAATTTGCTTCAGAATACTCTATCTAATCTATGAAAAATAAAAACTCTACAGTCACATATATCTCTACCCAGACCTTTCCCTTATTTCCACAATGGAAATAATAGCTAACCAGTATATCCCAAAGGCTGGCTTTTCTAAATGCATCTAAGAAGCAATTTTCCCCATATCTGTACAGTGCTCACTTCCTGGAATATTATTGTACATCTTTTGTGCACCTTACACATCCTCCAGGTGTTGACATAAAATTTGATCTTCTCATCAACCCTTTCTGTCCCTTTAGTTTTGGCCACAAATCTTTAGACACTTAATGCTTAAAGGGAATCTATTAACTTTACCCAATTTTTAAGGCCTCACAATACTTTGCTGTTGACAAATATTAATGATACAAGAAAAAAGCAATAAATCAAATGTATAAACCACATTGAAGGATGATATGATTCAACCTGACAATATCATATATCCCTTTATATACTAGCAAACTGTGAAAATGCCACCGTCCAGACAATTAAGACAAATCCAAACACTTACTATCTGGTAAATTTTTTTATGATGCTATAATGGACTTTGGATTTAGGAAGACTCAATAGAAAAGGATCCACTCACCTTCTATGAATGCAAAAGGGTGAGTTTAAGTTCTACTGGTGGAACATCATGCATGAAGGTAAGTATCCTAGTCTACATTTCACAGAAGGAAAAATAGATAGGGAGACATTTGAGTTCTTCCTTCACTAAGATATACAATCCCAGGGAGGAATAGAAAGGGAAAGGGGACTTACTCAGAGAACAACTAGGAATTATGGAACTATCCATACCTAGATTCAATTGAATGTATGATCCATGGAACTCTCCTGAGAGTTCTTCTCAGGATAAAAATGGGGGATATATTTGAAGGTAAAAATGAGAGGAAGGGAGTATTTTGTTGAGTACTACCTGACTCCAGTTGCTCCAAGGTCAACCCATCAGTACATTCCTCCCCAGATTTTGATTGCTCTTGTATACACACTGGGTGAATTCTCAAGATGACATCAACCAGAGAGCCAAGTGGGATAAGGCAAACGTAAGAATAGAACTAAAAAAGATGAGAGAAATGGTGTGATTCACAGGCATAAAATGTTAAACTGTCAGATTGCAGTTGTGTGAATTGAAATGGAACCTGTGCAGAGTTCGTTGCTGTGTTAGTGAGTGGGAGAATGGAGAGATAAGTAAATGACTATTAAATACAGGAAAGGTGTCAGATATAATCTATTGTGCCTTAAGATCCTTCTTTTTACAATTGGTTAATTTGTTTAATTTTTAATACTTATTTTTTATTTTTAAAGACGCTTTAGATTACATAAGTGTTACATAAAATATATAAGGGATTCCCATACACCCCACTCCCTGCTTCTCCCACACTTTCCCATATTAACAATATCCCTTATTAGTGTGGTATATTTGTTAGTTTTACAATTATTGAACCCATATTGAAGCATTGCTACTAACAATGAATTACAGTTTACGTTATAATTTACACTCTGTCCCACACCATTTTATGTTTTGACAAAATATACAATGATCTGTAATGTCATGCAGGAGAACTCCAATGCCTGGAAAATGCCCGTATATTAAACCTATTCTTCCCTCTCCCATCTCTCAGAACTTCTGGTGGCCACTGACTTAATATCAACAATGGGAGTTCTTCCATTGTTAGAATAATAAAAAGTCTATAGTCGAATAATAATGTCTACTTTAGTCCATTGTTCATTCCCCAATCTTGAGGATTTGGGGATGGTGATGCCCATTCTGCTTCTAATTGAGAGGGGGTTATATCCCATCGGGCAGGTGGATGGAGCTATCTTGTTTGTAGTTGCAGGTTGCAGGCACTTTCTGTTCCTTGGGATGGATGTTGTCTATTCTCATCTCCTTGTTAGTTGTCCTGGTGAGTCCAGTGAACTGGAGAGTAGGTGTTTTAACTCTGATGAAATTCAGGGCTCAACTGGCACAGAAACAGTACAATGACTTAAGTCTCTGGGACATATATTATCAAGTATAGTGCTAATTATGGGTTCACATAAAAGGAGCAGAAGAGCCATGTTTAGAACCTATAAGTGAATCTAACTCCATGACACTTGGGAACAAATATTCTAAAATAAGGCCCACGGACAGGGTGCTGAATTACTGTACTGTTCACCCTGCTTATAGTTTCTGGTTATCTCTAGAGCCCTCAAGAGCCCTTCTATTTGAGGCACTGTTTATTGTAGCAGTTAATAAGATCCTGCTGAGACTTGCATAAATGTAACCTTTGAAATGACCTACAGACTCACTTTGAAATCACTTAGCCATAAAAAAAAATATTTTTATTCACCATTTTCTCTTTTTGGTTAAAGCATTTTTCCAGATGCATTGCTAGGTGGTGCTTGATAATAATCCCTCAGTACTAGGGAAGCTCAGTCCCAGGATGATGTCCCATGCCAGGAGGAAGTTAGTGCATTTATATGCTAAGTTTGGCTTAGAAAGAGGCCACATTTGAGCAACAAGGAGGCTAGGTATAATTTCCTCATTATGCTGCATTTTATTGCATCTATTGGATAAAACTGCCCTTGTGTGTGTGTGTGTGCACTTCTGTGTCAGTGGGTTAATACAAAATCCTAGTACCAATGCTTTAAAAACAAACAAATCAATTTTATTTCTAAATATTAATAAAACATATCCCACCCAAAGTATACATTCAATGTTATTTTTAATAATCACATAAATGTTCTTTCATCATTTTTATCATTATTAGAGTATTTTCATTATTCAAATAATAATAATAATGACAAAAATAGACAAATAAAAATATAACTTATCACCTCTCAATCTCTATGCTCCCCCTGCCATACATACCAGCACCTATTCTTCAAGGGAGAAGTTTCAAATATAATGATACCTAGAGTCTCCTTCAAGGTGACAACAAGATATAATCATTATAAGAATAAAGGCAAATGGTTAGTGAAGTAATGTCATTTCCCACTGCTGAAGTTGACCCTGTCATAGTGGTTATCATTATTCATCTTCCTCCCCTCTGCAATCCATTCCAGATTTCCCTTCTGATTGGCTAGGAAGTCCACCAACATGCATTGTTATGGTGTGGCTACTGCAACTGCACATTCCTTGTTATCATAGCATGAAACAGTCAAGAGATTCCCCTTTGGTTTTCTTGAATTTCAGTAAAAGATTAAGTAGTAGAATAAGTAGAGTTTTATGAAACATACTAAGCAAAATATTAGCTTCTGCTAAAACTGATGACTTTATAGGGGTCTATTTCATATTTTTGTGAATTTGTGTATCAGGAACACCTAGATATTAACCACAATTAAAGTTCAATAAAAATATTTGAAAGAATAAATGAGTGCATTTTGAGATTAACCATGCATAAGAAATAGGGTGGAGCAAACAGATGGAGCAACTGAAAAAATAAATAAAACAAAGCACATTTAAGCTTTTAAATACAAACCCAATGTCAATTTAATAAATTGACAGAGAGACAAATAAAACAATGATGGTCTGGCTTGAAGGTCCTTGTCCTTTTTTATTTTTAAAGATTTATTATTTTCTATCGCCCCTACTCCCCAGTTGTCTGCTGTCTATTCTGTGTGTTCTTCTGGGTCGGCTTGTATTCTTGTCAGCAGCACTGGGAATCTATGTCTCTTTTTGTTGCATCATCTTGCTACATCAGCTCTCCATGTGGTGCCACTCCTGGGCAAGCTGCACTTTTTTGGCATAGGGTGACTCTCCGTACTGGGTGCACTCCTTGAGCGTGGGGTTATCTTAAATAGGGGACACTCCTGCATGGCATGGCACTCCTTGCGTGCATGTGGGCTAGCTCATCACATGGGTCAGGAGGCCCTGGGTTTGAACCCTGGACCTCCCATGTGGTAGGTAGATGCTCTATCCATTGAGCCAAACCCACTTCCTGGTCCTTGTTCTTAAATGATGATCTGGGATGGTGAGAGAATGAACTCCATCAATCACTATGTGTTCAAACAGAGCAAGAGGGGGGAAAAAAGTATCTTAGAAACTCACAAGGTAATAAGGAAGCCTCCCTTGTCTGTCTTCATTTCCCTAGGAGCCAAGTCACCCTAATGGTTTCCTCAATTAGACTTAGGAATAGATTAAAAACTAGATCCTCAGAGAAATTCTTTCCTTTACAAAACTCACTCTAGGGAATTTTGTTTGAAAAGCTCCTCCCAGGAAAACAGTAGTGCCCTCATAAAGACTGAGGAGACAGAAAAATAGGGGTATAGGATTTTACCCTGGTCCTCAGTCTGGTGAGTGTTCATCATCTCCCAGCTCATAGATTCATTACTACAACATCTTGGTGGACAAAGTTCAAGTTTAGTGATAGCCAGGAATGGGAGGAGACCAGGGATAAGTTTTGGGAAAAGAAGACTAAGGTCTGAGGGTAAGAGAATGAAGAGAATCATAATTAGGAAGGGTGCTATAATTTAGTAAAATCACTTTTGGATTTCAGCCTGAATACATTCAGGAAGGATTTTAGAAAAAGTACTCTGCCATTTATTGAAAGAATGGTAGATAACATACTATCTATGGAGTATGATTCAGATTCAATGTGTTTTAAAATATTTATCTTTTTAAAAATTACTAATAAATTTTAGAACAATTTACATTTATCATTTCTTTTTATAGATGAATAAACTGAGGAATAGAGATGTTAAATCACTTGTTGGAGGACATAGTTAATAAGTGATCTTTTTTATTTATTTTTTATTATAGAGCAAATAAGTAGTGAAATTGGGTTTCAAGACATTTGTCTAACTATGGAGCTCATACTTTTAACCAGTAAAAAATAATATGCTATATTCAAACAAATAAATGATGATGGTTTAAACTAGTCCCATTAGAATAGGGACAAAGTAATGCACTTAATAATATTTTTAGAAGTAGAACTGATAATATTCTTCTTTACATGTATGGAGAAGAAAAAACAATGATTCTCAGATTTCTGAAATGACCAAATCACTGAGTGGTAAAGACAGTACTGAAATAAACAAAAGTTAAGTAAGATTAAGTCTATGCTTAGATTTTGATGAAGGATGGTTAGGAATTCAATTTTTAAAATATTTAATTTGTGGTTTCTTAAAAATTATGCAGGAAGAATTTGTATATGTGAATCTGAAGATACAGAGTGGTACTGGGGACTGAAAGCAAATACTTAGGAATCTTCAATGCTAAGATGGCATTTAAAACAATGGGTGTGAATGAGATTTTCCAAATTGAAAAGGAAAGAACCAGAGCTCATGGTAAGGGTGAGAAGTTATCAACACTTAGTAAATGATCACAGAAAGACAAGTCTTTAATGACAACTGAGAAGGTGAAGGTAGAAAAGTAGAAAGAAAATGAGAACAATTTAATGTCATAGCCTTTAGCTTTCCAGAGCCTAAAGAATGCTGCTATATAACTAAAGTTACAAATGTTAAGACTTAAGGCATTGGCGTCATTTATTGAGAAGCATTAGACCTTATTGTAAACAAACGCTGCTTGAGTATGAATCAGAATTCTCATAATTTTGAGTTTCCTCTCTGGATAACTAAAAAGAGTGTATTGCATGACTAAATACCAAAACTGAGATAGAAATTATTTCACTATTGGGTATTGGAATTTATTTATTTTTTCCAGATTCTACTCAATGTATTCATTTTTTTAAAAGTTATTACATTAAAAAAATATGAGGTCCCCATTCACCCCACTGCCCCGACCCCACCACTCCCCCCACAATAACACTCTCCCTGATCATCATGTCACATCCATTGCGTCTGGTGAGTACATCTCCGGGCATCACTGCACCCCATGTCCCGTGTTCCACACCATAGCCCACACTTTCCCACGTTCCATCCAGTGGGCCACGGGAGGACATACAATGTCCGGCAACTGTCCCTGCAGCACCACCCAGGACAACTCCAAGTCCTGAGAATGCCTCCACATCTCTTCTCTTCCTCCCCTTCCCCACACCCAGCAGCCACCATGGCCACTTTTTCCACATCAATGCCACATTTTCTTGATTATTAACCACAATAGTTCATGAAGAGAATATCATTAAGTCCACTCTGATCCTTACTGTATTCCTCCTTCCTGTGGACCTTGGCTTGGTTGTGTCCATTCCACATCTATGTCAAGAGGGGGTTTAGATTCCACATGGATACAGGATGCAATCCTCCTGCTTTCAGTTGTAGGCACTCTAGCCTCCATGGTGTGGTGGTGGACATCCTTCAACTCCATGTTAGCTGAGTGGGGTAAGTCCAATAAATCAGAGTGTAGGAGCTGAAGTCTGTTGAGGCTCAGGGCCTGGCTATCATATTGTCAGTCCAGAGATTCAAATCCCCTAGAATATATCTTAAGCCCCAGCACCAACTATAATTCCAGTAAAGTAGCATGAAAAGCTTGTGAAAAGAGATCCCATCTGAATCCAGCTCCATCACGCAGAAACACCTACTCCATAGAAGGGCCAACCAGCATGGCACTGAACTCCATCTGCCATGACCATAGAACCTGTGGGTCTCTTTAGCCCTCAAAAGGACCAATACCTGGGGTTGTATCTAGCTTTATCTGTCTCTGAGACTCTGCTCAGGTGTGCATAAGGGCAATCCTTCCGACAACCTCCAGACTCTTTTTTAGAGACTCATAGCCATGTAAACTCATTTGTCCTTTCCATTTCCCCCTTACTTTAGGTCAAACAGCATTTTTAACTCCTGTTATTATATGTAGACAGGGATATTCTGCTGGTCCACTTTGAACCTTTAATTCAAGGTCATTTTCTAGTTGCATCATCAGCTGGTACTTGGTAGTGATCCCTCAGTGCCAGGGAGGCTCATCCCCAGATGTCATGTCCCACCCTGGGGAGAAGGCATTGCATTTACATGTTGAGTTTGGCTTCGAGACTGGCCACATTTGAGTAACATGGAGGATGTCAGGAGAGAACTCTTAGGCACAATGCTGCTCTAGGCCTTGTTCTTATTTCAGGTGTATAGACTCACAAACATAGTCATTAGTATGGGGCTCACTGTTGGACCCTCATTCCTTCCTGGTCCTTACTGTTGCACCTGGGGGACTGCTGCTGCTCCCCTAGAGACCACGACAGAGTCGTCCCCCCCAGCCAGTAACCCAGTACACCCCCAGCTGTTGTTTTTAATTGTTTCCACTATGAGTATATCCAAACATTTCCATGCACCCTGGACACATGCCCTGTATAACTCCCTGTCAACCATTTATCACCTGTCAATAACATCCCATATAAGTATTCCTCCAATGCCATTGTTGAACCACTCTGTGATCCAAAACTTCCTGAAAAGTAAAGCCCAATATAATGCCAGGTTCCCTTACTAGTAAAATGGAATATAGCGATGAGTTTAAAGGTTAGACATAGAATGTATATTGATTTGGAAAAATTCTACATCCTATCTTTTTCTTTTCTTTTTTCCTAATTATTGAGCTTCTCTTCACAAGAGCCCTAGATCACAGTAATTCATATATACAATATAGAGTACTCCCACACATCCACCATAAAACCTTTTCCCTTCCACAGCAATAATCTTTTAACTTATTCATATCATATTTACTGAAACTGATGTACAGACACCGAAACAATAACTTTCAAACAAGGTGACATCTGTGCTTACATTGTGGTCCATACTTTAGGATATACAGTTTTCTAAATTTTTTAGTTATCCTTTGTTTTACATTATGGTTTACATTATTAGTCTGTCATCCCGTATATCTTTTTGGTGTAATATTACATGTTTTACATCCATCCTTGTGTACTCTCGTGAAACTACTCTCTGGCCCCACATTTACCTTGGTTCCATCCATTCAACATCCATTTTCCCCTCCCCTTGGGGCCCACAGCGACAGTCAATCTCCATTTCCTGAGGAGCCTGTCCAGAGATAATTGCAACAGTGTTCAGGGCCTGACTTGCTCAACTGCCCTAATGCCCTGGGAGCCACCCTTTCTCGAGAGAGATACAGTTCCCTCTATTTGATGGCATTAGTCCTCCCCAGGATGTGGGTTCACCCCCACTCTCACTACTTGGGTCTCTACCCAGTGGTACAAACCACCCTGGCAAAATGAGCATTCAGACGTTCCCCAGGAGTCCGTCCCGCGTCAGATCATCCCCTCTGAGCATCCTAAACAGGTAACCCTCCTAATTATATTTTGATATGGTTTTCTCAGCATTTTACTCTCAACCAACATCTGACACTCTCCTATGTTCGTATGTTGTTCCTCGCTCCCCCCAACTTTTTGGGCAATATTACCCATCCGCACATCACCAGCCCCCCTCAAACCCGCAAAGCCCCACCCAAAGGCAACATATTGCCCATTTTATCTGTTCTTTGTGCTCATACTTACCGCCAGCTCATCATAGATTTCACCCCTGCAGACGTCAGCTCACATCCTTCCACCTCCCCTGATTTCCTGTAAGCCTATCTTCCAGTCTCTAGCTCTCTGAGGCAGCTTGCTTATTTCATATCATTGAGGTCATGTAGTATTTGTCCTTCAATGCCTGGGTTGCTTCATCAACATAAGGTTCTCAAGATTCATGCATGTTATCACGTGTGTTTGTAGTGTATTTGTTCTTATAGCCAAGTAGTATTCCATTGTATGTATATACCACATTTTATTGATCCACTCATCTGTTGATGGGCTTTTTGGTTGATTCCAACTTTTGGCGATAGTGAACAATGCTGCTATGAACATTGGTGTACATATATCGATTTGTGTCCTTGTTTTCAGTTCTGCTGGGTATATACCCAGCAGTGGTATTGCTGGGTCATATGGCAAATCTATGGTTAGTTTTTTGAGAAACCGCCAAACTGTCCTCCAGAATGGTTGGATCCTTCTGCATTCCCACCAGCAGTGGATGAGTGTTCTCATTTCTTCACATCCTCTCCACCATTTGTATTCTTCTGTTTTTTTCATAGCTGCCAATCTTATGGGAGTAAGATGGTATCTCATTGTAGTTTTGATTTGCATTTCCCTGATAGCTAAAGATTTGGAGCATTTTTTCATGTGCTTTTTTGCCATTTGTATTTCTTCTTTGGAGAAATGTCTGTTTAAATCTTTTTCCCATTTTTGAAATGGATTGTGTATCTTTTTATTTTCAAGATATGTGAGTTCTTTATATATGCAAGTTATAAGTCTCTTATCGGATATATGGTTGCCAAATATTTTCTTCCATTTTTTGGGTTCCCTTTTTTATTTTCTTGGCAAACTCCTTTGAGGTGCAGAAGGCTTTAATTTTGAGGAAGTCCCATATATCAATTTCTTCTTTTGCTGCTCGTGCTTTCGGTGTGATATTCAGTAAGCCATTTCCTATTACGAGGCCTGCAGATGTTTCCCTACACTGCTTTCCAAGGTCTTTATGGTCTTGGCTGTTATATTTAGGTCTTTGATCCATCTTGAGTTGATCTTTGTAGAAGGTGTGACATGGTAATCCACTTTCATTCTTCTACATATGGATATCCAGCTCTCCAGGCACCATTTGTTGAATAGGCCATTCTCTCCCAGTTGAGAGGGTTTGGTGGCTTTATTGAATATTATATGGTTATATGTATGAGGTTTTATATCAGGACTTTCAATTCGATTCCATTCGTCTGTGTGTCTCTCCTTATGCCAAAACCATGCTGTTTTCTCTACTGTGGCTTTGTAGTATATTTTGAAGTCAGGTAGTATGATTCCTCCAATTTCGTTTTTCTTTTTCAATATGTCTTTGGCTCTTCAGGGCCTCTTTGCTTTCCAAATAAATTTCATAGTTAGTTTTTCTAGTTCCTTAAAGAAGGTTGCGTTGATTTTTATTGGGATTGCATTGAATGTGTAGATCAGTTTTGGTAGGATAGACATCTTAATAATATTTAATCTTCCTATCCATGAACAGGGAATATTCTTCCATTTTTTAGGTCTTCTTTGATTTCCTTGAACAGTCTTGTATAGTTCTCGGTGTATACGTTTTTTACATCTTTTGTTAAATTTATTCCTAAATATTTGATTTTTTTAAATTTACTATTGTGAATGGTATTTGTTTCTTGATTTCCTCCTGATCTTGCTAATTAGCAGAAATGCTACTGATTTTTGCGCATTGATTTTATAACCTGCGACTTTACTAAACTCATATTTATGAATTCTAGAAGCTTTGTTGTAGATCTCTCAGGATTTTCTATGTATAGGACCATGTCATCTGCAAATAATGAAATATTGACTTCTTCCTTTCTGATTTGAATGCCTTCTATATCTGGTTCTTGCCTCAGTGCTCAAGGAAGTACTTCTAAGACAATGTTAAATAGAAAGGGAGACAGTGGGTATCCTTGTATTGTTCCTGATTTTGGAGGGAAGGATTTTAGGATTTCTCCATCATAAACAATGTTTGCTGTAGGTTTTTCATATATACTCTTTATCATGTTCAAAAAATCTCCTTGTATTCCGATCTTTTGGAGTGTTTTTATCAAGAAAGGGTGCTGTATTTTGTCAAATGCTTTTTCTGCATCTATAGATATAATCATGTGATTTTTTCCCTTCAATCTATTTATATGGTGTATTACATTGATTGATTTTCTTATGTTGAACCATCCTTGCATACCTGGAATGAATCCCACTTGGTCGTGGTGTATAATTCATTTAATGTGTTGTTGAATACGATTAGCAAGTATTTTGTTAAGTATTTTTGTGTCTAGGTTCATTAGAGAAATTGGTCTGTAATTTACCTTTCTTGTGGTGTCTTTGTTTGGCTTTGTTATTAGGTTAAGTTTGGCATCATAGAAGGAGTTAGGCAATGTTCCTTCTGTTTCAATTTTTTGGAATAGTTTCAGCAGGATTGGAGTTAGTTCTTTCTGGAAGGTTTTGTAGAATTCACCTGTGAAGCCGTCTGGCCCTGGGCTCTTCTTAGTTGGGAGGTTTTTAATGACAGATTCTTTCTCTTTACTTCTGATTGGTTTCTTGAGATCATCAATTTCTTCTTTCATCAATATAAGCTGCTTATGTGTTTCTAGGAATTTGTCCATTTCCTCTGAATTGTCATTTTTGTTGGAATATAGTTTTTCAAAGTATCCTCTTATGATAGTGTTTATTTCTGTGGGGTCAGTGGTGATATGTCCTTTCTCATTTCTTATTTTGTGTATTTGCATCTTCTCTCTTTTTTTCTTTGTTAGTCTCGCTAAAGGCTTGTCAATTTTGTTGATCTTCTCAAAAAGCCAGCTCTTGGTCTTGTTTATCTTTTCAAGTGCTTTCTTATTTTCTATTTCATTTAGTTCTGCTCTTATCTTTGTTATTTCCTTCCTTCTTCTTCCTGTTGGATTTCTTTGTTGTTTTATTTTCTAATTACTCCAAATGTGCAGTTTGTTCTTCAAGTTTTGCTCTTTCTTCTTTTTTGATATATGAATTTATGGCTATAAATTTCCCTCTCAGTACTCTTTTGCTGCATCCCATAAATTTTGGTATGTTGTGTTATCATTATCATTTGTTTCAAGGTAGTCATTGATTTCTTTTGAGATTTCCTCTTTGACCCACTGTTTTTCTAAGAGTGTGCTGTTTAATTTCCAAATCGTGGTATGAAACCTGGGCCTCTGGCCCTTGAAAATTTCCAGCTTCACTCCACTCTGGTCAGAGATATTATTTTGTATGATTTCAATCTTTCTGAATTCATTAAGCCTTTTATTATGGCCTAGCATATGGTCTATCTTGGATAATGATCCATTGCACTTGAGAAAAATGTATATCCTGCTGTGTTTGGGTGTAATGATCTATATATGTCTATTAGATCCAGCCCCTCTAATATACTGTTCAAATATTTCATTTCTTTAGTGATTCTCTTTTGAGATGTTCTGTCCAGAGTTGATAGTGGTCTATTAAAATTCCCCACTATAATTGTAGATGCATCTATTCTTCAGTTAGTTTTTCCAGCATTTGCCTCACATATTTAGAGGTGCCCTTGTTAGGAGCATAAATTCTTCTGATTGTTCGACCTTCTTGAGAGATTGTCCCTTTCATTAATATGTAGTATCCTTCTTTGTCTCTCACAATTGTTTCGCATTTAAAGTCTATTTTTCTGATATTAATATAGCTACTCCTGCCTTTTTTTGGTGATTGTTTGCTTGTATGATTGTTTTCCAACCATTCACTTTCAGCCTCCATGAATCTCTGGGTCTAAGATGTGTCTCTTGTAGACAGCATATAGATGGATCACATTTCCTTATCCAGTGTCCCAGTCTGAATCTTTTGATAGGTGAGTTTAATCTGTTGACATTCAGTGTTATTACTTTCAAGGAATTATTTATGTTAGCCATATTTTGATTGGACTAGTGTTTGTCATATTTTGTTTTTTTGCATGTGCTTTTTTTTCCCCTTCTCTTTTGTCTTTTTTGTTGCTCTTACACTCTCCTCCAACTCTGCCTGTCCTGTTTTTTCCTTTCTTCCTGCAGAACTCCCTTTAGAATTTCTTGAAGGGGAGGTTTCTTGTTGGCATACACTTTCAGTTTATGTTTATCTCTGAATATTTTGAACTGTCCATCATTTTTGAATGCTAGTTTAGCTGGATAGAGTATTCTTGGTTTGAAATTTTTTTCTTTTAGTACCTTGACTATATCATACCACTGCCTTCTTGCCTCCATGGTTTCAGATGAGAAATCAGCACTTAATCTTATGGAGCTTCCCTTTTATGTGATGGTTTTTCTTTTCTCTTGCTGCTTTTAGAATTTTCTCTTTGTCTTGAGCATTGGATAATTTGACAAGTATATGTGTTGGAGTGGGCCTGTTGGGGTGTATGATGATTGGGGTGCACTGTTCTTCTTGCATATGTACATCTGTCTCTTTCAGTAGATTTGGGAATTCTTCAGCCATTATTTCCTGCAACACTCCTTCTGATCCCTTTCCCTTCTCTTCTCCTTCTGGGATGCCTATAATATGTATGTTTGAGCGTTTTGCATTGTCATTCAGGTCCCTAAGTCCTAGCTGGATTTTTTCTATCTTTTTATCGATCAATTCTACTATTTGTTTGATTTCTGATGTACTGTCTTCTACATCACTAATTCTCTGCTCTGCCTCTTCTAGTCTGCTGATATTTGCTGCAAGTGTATTTTTGATTTCTTGAACTGTGGTGTTTATTCCCATCATATCTGTTATCTTTTTTTGTATGTCTGCAATTTCCCCTCCACGTGTTGTCTTCATGTTGTTAAATTCTTCCTTTACTTCATTAAATTTGTCCGTAATAAATATTCTGAGATCTTTAATTACTTGTGTGAAGTTCTGCTCCCCTTCCTGGTTTTTAGTTTGGTCATTGGATTCAGCCATGTTTTCCTGATTACTGGTTTCGTTTGTAGATTTTTGTTGCTGTCTGGTCATCATATTATCTTGATGGGTTTAATCAGTTCCTTAGCTTCTTTGTCTAGTCTTGGGGATTAATTAGCTGTTGTTTTTGCATAAGTGTTATACCTTCTCTTTGTCACTTTGTTCTTCTTATTCTGATTTCTTATTGCTGCTTGAGTTCACTTAAAGGAAATTATTAGGGCCAGGGAAAGGCAATTGTGTAAGCAAGGAAAAAGTGTAGAGTAGTATTAGTGATAAATGTTAACAGAGCAGCAATATGAGATCTGGGAGGATGGCTATTAGATTCATGTAAGTTGTGTAGAGTTATAGCAGTAGGTAGAGTACCTATAATGAGGTAGTCAACTGAATATGGGAGGGATATGGTATGAATTAAAAAGCTAGTGTTTTCATGAGAGAGGGAAAGAGAAAAGAAAGGCAATAGTTTCAAGAGTGGATAAAAGACAGAAAACAAAACAAAGTCATTAGAAATTAAGAGTTAGACACTTTGGAGATCAAAGAAAGGTCAGTGGAATATAGGAGAGACAGTAGATGGTGGGGGATATCAAGATGTAAGGGAAAAGTCATAGTGTAGGTAGCCAAAATCAATTCACACAGAAATGATGCAGTGGAGGATGAGGAAACCCAGCAAATGTGAGGTGTTCCCTGCAGCACCTATTGTATAATTAAGATAAAATAAAATAAGAAGAAAATGAGGGACAAGAGAGAGAAAGAAAATTAAAAAATAAAAGAGAATTAAGGAAGAAAAAAAAGGGGGTGGGTAAAGGAGGGGAACAAGTAGGGAAAAGAAAAGAAAGATATAGAATAACCACAACAACAAAAACAAATAAAACCCTAAATAACTGAAAAAAAAAAAAAAACTTTGGGGGATACGCTGGGAGAAAAGACTAGGAGATAATGCAATGTTAGCAATCAGGACATTAAAAAAATAAAATACAAAAACATAGCATAAAATAAAAATAAAAACAAAACAAAAAAGAAAAAACGCAAACATTGAGGGCTAGGACATTCAAAGACCTCAGATGGACCTCAGGGCGTGATGGATTCAGGGATGGAAAGTCTGAGATATTGAAGACTCAAGAGGTGTGAGTCTCTGGGGTGTGGGCCTCCAAGGTTTAGGGGACTCAGACCTGGCAACCTCAAATCTGGTTAACAGGGAGCCTGGGAGCACCGCAGTGCAATACAGCCTTCAGGGATCCCCGCAGCTCTGTGCCAGCCCTATGGGAGAGGTCACATCCGCAAACTCTATCCTATGTGTCTGAACCCCGCAATTCACTTGCTCACTGGGGTCTATTCTGTGGATATATCACCAATTCGACTTCAGGACACCTCCCACCCTGTAAGCCCCCGGAACGGCCACCTGGGGGTGCCCCTACACTGTAGCCAATTTAATGACGCAGATCAGTAGCCAGGCCCGGGGGTGGGGCTCCAGCCGGAAATGCCGATAACAGAGTCCATAACCGAAATTCCCACGCTTCGCAAAATATTCCCCTAATCGGCTTCCAGACGTCTCCCACCCTGCCCGACCCTGAAACAACCTCCTGGTGACATCTCTTTATTGCTAGCAATTTAAGTCCACTGCAGATTGGCAGCTGGGCTTGGGGAGGTGGGGCTCTAGGCGGAAGCGCTATTATTTGTGTCCGCAATCAAAAATTACCCGCTTCACAATAAAACTCCCGTTTGTCTCCCCAAATCGGTCTGCAAAGTCCTCTTGTCCCGTTAGGCCCCCAATAGCCCACTCAGGGCTTTTGAATTCCCCAGTACCACAGAGCCTCCAGAAATCGCCGCTGCAGTGCCGGTTCCGCGGTTCCACCCACCCCAGGATGGAGTCTCCCATGTGCAGCTCCCACCTCCGTGTAATAAAGTCTCTATTATATCTTATACACGAATTTTCTCTGTTACCTTCCCACCAAATCGATGTCCAGACACCTCCTGCCCTGCAAAAATCCTGAAACAGCCTGGTCCTGAAGAACCTCCAACGCTGCCCAGCCACTTCTTTGCAGGAGAGATTATCAGGAGCACTCACTCAGCCACCATCTTGCCCTGCCGGGAATTGGAATTTAAACAAACATTGCTGAAAGTTCCAATTTCATGTATTTATTCTGGGATATCTGTCTCCCTTAAATACCCTTGTTTATATCAGTTTCTCAGTTTCAATATAACTTTTTAAAAAAATTTAAATTGCATAGGTGTCAGTTTTAAAATGCCTCATAAGAGCTTTTGTCACATAGAAACCATTCAGTAATATCCACAAAATGAATGAATAATGTATCAATGCATGAATGTGTCAAAGAGAAAATTAGAGAAAAAGTTATCTCTGACCTGGGAAGTCTTTATTTCATTCATTACTTTCATATTAACTTCTTATTTGATGCAAGTATTAAATGATACTAGGTAAACAAAAATAAATGAAACATATTCTATTTGCCATTCAGGGACACATTTTCTGGACAATTTATGGAGTTTTCACATACATAAAGTGTATATGTCATATGTATACAGCTTGATTGATTTTTCAGAAATGGATCACACTCATGTAACTAGTTTCAAAACCAAATATTCAGAATATTATTAGTACCCCAGAATTCACACTCATGTCAACTGATAGAACCCCACAAATAATAACTATACTGACCTTTTGGATAACAGATTGGCTTTTATACTTTTAGAACTTTATATAAGTGACTGATTTCTTTCTACCATCATTATTTTGTACTTTTCATCCACATTGTCACATGCAGGCATAGATTGTTCATAGCTATAGTATTCTATTGTGCAAATGTATCATATTGTATTTACTAATTATACCTTTGATGGACTGCTTTTAAAGCACTTCACATTTTAAATTGGATACCGCTTCTGGAAATATGGGTGTTTTTGAAAATGCTATGATGTAGATTGGTAATAAGATGTATAGAAAACATGAGAAAAAGAAGGGATCAAGGATATGTGAGTTCACCTCAGTGCTTGAAGTGGATGTATTAGAATTTTGTCTTGAAGGATAGTTTAATAATTGATGGAACACTTCGTTATCTTCACATGCTTTTGTTTCTAAGAAGCTCAGCCATAAACCAATGTTTTATCAAGGCAAATTAAAAGGAACCAAGGAAAAAATGTTGGGATTCTCCCATAGTAATTTTGAATAGAATACCTACAAAAAGGAGTGAAAGTTCAAAATAGTTTTAAACACAATCTTGTGGCTTACCTCAGTTAAACTTATGTAATTTCTGAAGGTCTTGTCAAGAGATAGGAAACTACCCTTACTACTCCTGCATACTTTTGTATATTTCACACAGGATATATCCTGCACTTGAGTTTTACAAATTTTACTCTTTATCCTCTAAAGCTACTGGTTTAATAATGTCCAAAGTAGCATTCAGATTTGTGTAGCTAAGAAATCAGATCCAGTTTCTTTCTCTATGTCCTCTATTTCCACACCAATTATTTGTGTTCTTTTGTCAGTATTTGTCTTTCACTTGTTTCCCTTTGTCCATTCACACCACTGTCTAGCTACCTACTTATTATACTCCACATTTGTAGCATATAATTATATGCCCTGGAATAGATAAGTTCCCCTTTATTTTATGTACAGACACAAAATATAGTACCCTTCTGTCCCTTTTAGAAAACCTGGGATGACTCTTATTTTTACCCTTTGACAATCAATTCTAAATCTGTCACATAAAGTAAATTTCCCATTAACTGAGAATCTGCAGCCTATGTGTATACTGGTAAAGTGAAGGTTTTGTTGTTTATGGATTTCTAAGAATACTGCCTACATTCCTGAGCTTCAGAAATGCTACTTTTTAGGAAAACCGACTTTTAAGTAATAAAAGACTGCTTGCATTGTCATTTACACTAGTTATTTTTTTGTTTGTCTGCTCTTGTTTTGTTTTTGCTCTTTTCCATTCATGGGTTTCATGGAAAAGTTGGCATCCCAGAATGAATCCTATATTCTCTCCTGCCTTTATTCAGCAGCACACCTTTAAAAAGTATCCACAAATCTATTACAAGACCAAAACATTTGGAACTAGGCTCTATTTCTATTTGAACTGCTACAGAGTTTCTAATGCCCTGGCATAGGGCATGTTTCTTTCCAGGCCTCCTATATCAGTGTCTGCTCTTCTGCTTTCTGGTTTAGCCAGTAAATCGCAACATGCAATTTCTGCCTGGTCTCTCCTTCCCCTGGGTTTCTTCTCTGTGGCTCAGCTGCTTGGATTTTTTCCTGATTTCAGCTGCAAAAGACATAACGCTTGTCCCCCAAGACTTCCTTATCAGTCTCAGCTGTTCTGCGTGTCCCAATTTCAACTCCAACGAATCAGGCAAAAGGTTCTTCTCTCCCCAGGCTTCAGTCATTTGAGCCTTCTACTTTCTGCCACATGGCAGGATCGAAAAATTACAGAAGTATCTCCTCCCGTGTCTGTCTCTGTAAGTGTCCATTTATATATCCCACAAGGGGACAGGAACTCAACTTGAGTCATGCCCACTAACATAGCTGAATTAAAAACCCTAAATCAGTCTTAATGTGTAATCTGATCAAAGACCCTTCAGCTGAATTTAATGCAATCAAAGGGTATCACACTCAGAGAAATAGATTAGTTTACAAACATAATCCTTCTCATTTTTGGATTCATAAAGTACTCTCAAACTGCCACAGACACAAATAGCCTAATTTCTCTCATTTTCCTCTTATTTACTGTCTTATATTTATTGACTGTTTTTCCCTCCTGAGTAGTAAGATTTCATAACAATCATTTTTTTAAAATTTTAGATCAATTTTTCTTTATTCTGCATATTCCATGTACTTTGATTTTATACATCATTTTACAATTATTTTAATTTTTGCAATTGAATATCTCTAGAGCTTTCAAAATCTTTATTTACTTATGGTTTTTTCTCACCATGGGATGCTGCTTTACACTGTGTTGATATCAACACATCCTTTCTAACCCAGGTCAAATGCCACTAGTTTTTGATACTCTATCCTGTTGCCTCAGCAGTATTAGTTAATTCATACTCTACTTTCCATAGTTTTTAAAATAACATCAATTATAGCATTCCTAGCTTGCATTTTAGCCAAATAACTTTAAACTCTGTAAATTCCTTTAGGTCAAAGAATGTGTCATAATTATCACTGGATTCCCAGCATTTAATATCTCTGAAAATGGACACTTAGCACAAGTTATTTATTGTAATGGGAGAAGGCAAAAGATCCATGAAAACCTGAGTAATCTGGTACTATTGGTTGCATTTAAATCCATGGATATACAAACAGCAATCAGGAAGTATATGCATGCACATCATAATTAAACATTTCAAAGTTTAATTAATACAGAAAGAAACAAACTCTTTATAAACACAGATCACCAGCTTAAACACAGATGCATATACTCTGAGGGTAAGCAGAAGATTTATATATTTGTTTTTGTTTTTTGTTTTTTTTTTGCAACGGATGAAAAGAGAGAAGGAAATTCAGAGCATAGGGAGCCCTACTGGCAAGACAGACTAATTAATGCTCAAAGATTCTCAGATACAAAATATCTTACATCATCACCACATAGTATACTGCATAGTGATGAGTACATTTTCTTATCAAAGTCTACATAAAACCATACCCTGCAGGACTTTAATCAACAATTAATTGGATGTCAATGTTGGTTTCACTCTCTGACAGACCTGAAATACCCCCAAGAAGAAGACAAAAAAATGCTAATATATCTCTTAGGAGTAGTTTTGCTTCTCTTCATGTTTCCTTACTGCTTCTAACTTGATTATCACATCTCTTTTCCTTGGTTGTGTTTCCTTTATAACTATGCCTCATATTACTTTGGTATTTTTTCCTGTAATTGAGGAAATAATTTAGCTTTCCTCCTCTGGAATCTTCACATGATCAGAAAACTGTTTTACTACAGGACAGCTACATGTGTGAATGAATAAATGCTTTTGAAATAGTTCCCTACCACATACTAAAAGGAAGATGTATGAATAGAAATAAGAAGTGTTTAGGTAATTTTTAATTATTGAATTATCGTGTTCCTAATTTTTCAATACTCCTAATTTTGTCTTTTTTTTGTCTTTATTTTTTTAATATTACATTCAAAAAATATTAGGTCCCCATATACCCCCCACCCCCTTCACTCCACTTCTCTCCCCATAGCAACAATCTCCATCATCATGAGACATTCATTGGACTTGATGAATACTTCTCAGAGCACCGCTGCACCTCACGGTCAATGGTCCACATCATAGCCCACACTCTCCCACATTCCATCCAGTGGGCCATGGGAGGACATAAAGTGTCCGAAAACTGTCCTTGCAGCATCACCAGGACAACTTCGAGTCCCAAAAATGCCCCAGATCTCATCTCTTCCTCCCATTCCCCACACCCAGCATCCACCATGACCACTTTCTCTACACCAATGCCACATTTTCTTCGATTACTAATCACAATAGCACATGAATAGAATATCAGGTAAGTCCTCTCTAATCGATATTCTATTAGAGGAACTTGGAATGTCTTTTCTCTCTAGATTTTTATTTAACTTCCTTGGCATGTGTCTTAAACTTACAAAGTCAGATTTCCTCATGCATAAACTAGAGATAATAATAAATTTTATTCAGATGGATTCTGTTTGTTTTAAAAGATATGGTGGGCTTGTAGAATTTGGGCCCAGCCTTTTAATGTTTTGTCCTTAAGTGATTCTTTAGTCCTCTCTATATCCCATTTTTAAAGGCTATATAATCAATCAAGCTAAGTCATTGCTTGTCTGCTTAATTGTAGATTGGTTGTAAAACTCAAGAACTTCAGATCCACATACATCACTTATTTCTGAGTGATATTGCCAGTACCCTTGTACAGATTTACTTGGTTCTAATTCCTTAGAGGACAGGGTGAGCATTGGTTGAATAATTACTTTCACATTGAACAGAAGGATGTGAATGTAGCAGGGAACATTTCAGCCAAAGTGGTGTGTCATAGAAGAAGGCTGGAGTATAAAGGCCAAAATTTCACAGACATGCAAACCACATGCACTGACAGACTTGAGCCTGGTCTTGCAGGAGTGAAGACAGACAATTGCATGGAAATAGCCTGGAAAATTTGGATATAGGAGACTACAATGGTCCTGATGTCTAATCCCAGGATAGTGATGGTTCCCAGACCATATGATGTTGACCTTGATACTGATACAGGCCAGATGACCAAGACTTAGTCTGGATCACAGACAGTGATGTTTCCTATGAGTGCAATCAGGTACAAAATATTTACTTCTTTATACTTTTTGAATTTTATTTTGTTTTATGCATGAGATCTTCATATCTCCAAAGATGTTTGACAGGATTTGAGGCCATAGGCATTTTGAACTCTTTATTTGAATTGCTGATCACACACATGTACACATGCAAATACACACATTTGTTTAGGAGGTACTGACACTTTATGTATTTGCATATGTGTTTATTCTTTCAGCACATGTCAGTCAATGCAGATCATGCAAATTAATTACACCTTTCATTGCTTTTTCCTAACAGAATATTTTCTTTTTCATTTAGAGTAATGTTTCATTCTATTTTATTGCAGCTGAAATTTCCCATCAATCCTGTTTCTGGCATAATTTCCACTGGATCAGATTTCTAATCTGTTGATTTTTCACAGAGTACACAATGGGATTCATTAGAGGGGGAATGAGAAGGCAGATATCAGCAATAATGATTCTAATAACTATAGATACATTTTTGGTAAACCAATGGAGGACAGCCAAGATGATAATATATATATATAGATATGGACAGCATAGATGTGGCATGTGCAAGTGTTGATGAGGTAATGCCCAAAACAATTTGCAAAAACAGCATGTAGGACACAGAAATGCACAGGAAGACTAACAGACCTGTAAGAGTCACAAAAAATCTGTAGATTATATTGACCCTGTTGTCAGAACAGGCCAGTTTCATGACGTCCTGCTGCAGGCAGTAGGAGTGGCACAAAAGGCTTTTCCTGCAAATTTCAACCTCTTAAGAATAAAAGGGAAAGGGAGGGAAAATAACACACTTATTCCAGCCAGTGAAAGACCAATCTTAATGACTCTCGTACTGGTAAGGATAGAGGCATTGTTGTAGAAGTTGAGAGAAGTTTAATTATTTGTGTATAGAAAGGCCAGGGCTCAGGAATAATTTTGGGAAGAAAAAAGGATTTATTTATGACCGGCCAGGCTCAGAGCTTTTCATTCAAAAATCCGAGCCGCAAACAGGCTTTTGGAGTTCTTTTTATACAGAAGAAGGGCCAAATGGTTCTTTGTTTCAGTGCTCAATAAGCTTGAATTAACATATATCTTCCATATCCTAGGTGAGTTTTTAGCATGGACTTTATACATTCTAGATAAGCTTTAAGCACATTTTGGCTTGCATTTTCCCTGAATATTTAAAGTTTATAGAGTTTGCTTTGCTAAACTGTTTCTCCAGGCCTGGAGTCGTTGTTATGGTTACCAAGGGCAGGGCTGCAGTTGTCACTGTCCCAAAAACACAGCTCAAGTTATATATGAAGAAGATGAACAGCTCCCCTCCCCCACCCATAGCCTACATCAGTATATTCAAAAGGGTTATAGATGGCTATAAAATGATGAACAGATATGAAAAGAAGTACAAATGACTCCATAGATGAGAATATATGAATGAAAAACTCTTGTGCAAAGCTGATATTAGTGGAAATTCTTGTAGTATTGAATATGAAGACTCTTAGCATGATTGGAAGTTAGGGGATGGACAGACCCAGGTGAGAAAATGCTAACATGGACAGGAAATAATACATAGCCTTATGGGGAGAACTCTCTGTTTTGATGAAAAAGAGAATTTTCCCTAAGACGGAAAGGAGGTATATTAGGCAAATGGGGATGGAGATCCAAATGTGAGCTTGTTCCATCCCTGGAATCCCAGTCAGGAACAAGGTAGAGATTTCTACTTCAGAGATGTTGAAGACTCACACAGCAAGTATGTGAAGGAATCAAGAAGCGGGTATCAGCAGAGGCTTCCTGCAGTGGCATAAATGAATTCACTCAAATGAGTATGCTTTTTTCATTGAATTGATGGAAATCTTGATTCCAGCTCTTTCCTTATAATAATTCTTAATGCCTAAAACAAATATCTGGAAATAATCTCATTACCCATATTAATAAGATAGCAAGACAATGATGAAAATATTTTAAACATCACAGACAAATACAAATATTCCAAGTGATTTCCCTGGTCTTGACATAAGAAAGCAAATAGCAACTTTTTGAGCCTCTACTTTGTATAGCAGTTTTTTTTCTTAAGACAGTGATACTAAATTTGGGAATTCTATGAATTAGCATAGAATAGGATCAAATTAGGATCATCATGTATTATAATTAAAATTTCAGATATTAAATAATTTTAACCTTCAAAAACTTGCATCATTTAAAAATGTTGTTGGGAAGCATAGATATCTTCTCTGCAAAAGAATGAAGTTGGATGCAATATTATGTCAAAATATACAAAAGACCTAAATTTAAGAACTGTATTAATAAAACTCCTTAAAGATTTTAGAGAATGGATTCTTAGCTACAATACCAAATGAATAAGCAACAAGAAATACAAAAATAGAAAAGCTGGACTTAATCATATTTTTAATGAAACAGACAAAAACTTTGTGCTGCAAAAGACACCATCAAGAAACAAGTGAAAAGGCAACCCATAAAATGAAAGGAAGTATTTGTAAGTATATATATGTATATACATACACACATATACAAATATATATATATACAAATGCATCCAGAATATTGAATGAACACTTACAACTTAAAATGAATACGGAAAATAACTTCATACCATTAGTTATTAGGAAAATGCAAGTCAAACCAAACAGCAATAGTAATTCACGTGCATGCAATTGTGGGT
Organism: Dasypus novemcinctus; assembly: GCF_030445035.2. Lineage (NCBI taxonomy): Eukaryota > Metazoa > Chordata > Mammalia > Cingulata > Dasypodidae > Dasypus > Dasypus novemcinctus. The sequence continues at coordinate 97,710,171 of NC_080682.1, read as the reverse complement.
GTTGGAAAAAAAATACCAGGGCAATAACAAATATTAACATGGACATGCAGAAATTTGAATCCATATTGATGATGGGTTTGTAAAGTGGTGCAGCCTCTTTGGAAAATAGTTTGGTAGTTGGTCAAGATTTTAAACATAGAACTTTCATATGACCAATAGATATGGTAATATTTATTCCAAAACAATTTACACCAATTGTTCAGACCAGCATTATTAATCATAGTTAAAATAAAAACAGCACATGTGCCCATCAAGTGATGAATGGTTAAGCAAACTATAGTATACACATGAGATGAAAAATTGTTTGGCAAGAAAAATACCTTACATAAGGACACGTGACCCAACATGAATGAACTTTTATAACATTATGCAAAGTAAAAAGCCAATTCCAAACACCGTATATTGGCTCATTTCACTGCACATAGGTTACTACCTCATTCTACCAGATTTTGGATCCTAAATCCAAGACTACAATTAGATTTGTGTTTTGAGGAAATAATACATCCCAGACTGCTAATGCTATTTTACAAACAGAATTTTTTAAGAAGGAGGAAAAGGGGAAAAGGAAACATTTAAATTAAGAGGATACCTTTTATCTTAACATTTTGCATAAACATGGGTTGGCTGATGTGTTGCATTTACAGAAAAACAATTTTATTGAAGATAAAATGCTAACATTCTTAAAACAATCCATTATATATATCATATCTGTTTTCTTTTTCCACCAATTCCTGATTACTAAAAAATTGACATTCTCCCATAAAGTGACAACCAGGTCACTTTTTCTGTATGCTACCTTGTTCCCTTCTCTTGATATCACATATGTTGTAAGAATCTTATAGATTCCTTTTGGATACAATCAGTACACAGTTTCTCTGTTGCAACTCTTTTTATGAACATTCCTATACTCCCACAATAACCTTTTACTCTCTTTCTCTATCCTGCACATATATACTTTGGTCTGCATCTTTCTCTCCCTCGTTTCCTTTTGCCTATCCCTAGGTTCACATTTCATAAACTTCAATAAATGTATGAGTTTTTTCCTGAACTGTTACTACTGAGTCTCTTGAGCTTTTTCATTGTGATCTCTGTGTTGAAATCCAACTGCACATACTGAACATTTTGTTCAATTTAGATTCCCATTTGAGTTACTATATGCAGCTTAGTGATAAACGTATCTACAGGAAAATGAAGTTTTGAACTGCAAGGATAGGAAATAATAAAAACACTAGCAGAGAATGTAGGGAAGTTCCTGGATGCAATTTTTAAAAAATTATATATGAGGGACTCACAACTTATCTAAATTCTCGGTCAAGGATTAACAGTTAGTGCCTTCTCATTGATAATATTGCTGCTTTTCTTCCTTGCTCCATTCTTATAGCAACCCACGTAAGACTTTTGACATACATGAACATATACAGAATGAATGAAGAATCAAAACCTAATCTAGGAAGCTTTTATCTTTAAATTAAATTAAATTAATATAACATCTACTGGATATCTTAAAAACTGAACTCATAAATAACTTTATTAGAATTATAAAGCTGCTTTTTTTAAAATCAGAAGAGGAATAATGAAAAGAAAATATTTTAACCATAAGCAGTAGCATACTGAGTTAGGGGATATTATATAGACAAAAACTTCTAGTGTTTGCCATTTTTTTTTCAATGATGTCCACTGGAAGGTCAGTGGACTTGCATGTCAGTACCCAGAAACAATTTAAACTATTATATACAGCAGAAACTCTACCACTCTGCAAGCCACTATGTCACCCAAGTTCCAGGTCCAAGATTCTGGTTTTGGATTTCTTTTGGTGCTTGATATGTCTTTATGGGCTTATATCTAATAGACGTCCATTGGTTGGCAGGGCTGTGGGTGTCTACCACTGCATTTACAGATAATACTGATCCTTTAAGGGAGTGGGACTCTGACATCCATCCAAAATTTTAGGTGATTACAGTTAAATAGAAAGTACGTGAATGCCTGCCTGAGATGACAGAAAGGCAAGTGGAAACGAGAACATCTGGAAACTCAAAAGTCAGTGGGTATGTTGTTAGACCCACATATTTAAGTAAAGAGAAAATGGAGGTGATATGCTGTCACCAGTGTTTCACTGATGTGTAAACCCACCAATTTATCCACACCTGCAGTGTCTATTCTTGTCTCTTAAAAGCTCTTCCTGTGTGTGAGGAAAGTCTGGGTATTCCAGTTCAACAGGCTCTTCTCAGAGGAAAAGGAAAAGCCCTATAGGGCAACCTTCAAAGGGGATGGAAGCCAATGATCCTCAACCACCCCCCTATGAATGTTCAGATTTAACCAATTTGGTGAACACCCCTTAAGCCTCCTCTCATCCCTCTTGCAGAGTTACAGTTTTCTCTTCCATTTTCACAGAAGAGTCTATGAATAGTCTTAGACTAATTGCATAGTGTTTTATAATTATGCATTCTTGTGTGTCTCCTCCACTAGATATAGCTTTCTTTTACTTACAGGTTTTCCTTTTATGAAGATATTTTTGAAATTTTAATTTCATTCCAGAATCTTCTAGGACCTGATTTTCAACTGAGGATGCACACTAGATATCAAGATATAGAGATGGAGCAGACATCACCAAATCAGGGTCCACAGGATGGAGGCAGAAAATATGGATTAGAGTGAATTTACTGGTATTCTACTATAGAACTGTTGTGACTAGTAATGGAAGAAACTGTACCATTGATCTGGAGAAAGCAGCCATGGTAGTTGCTGAGTGCAGGGAGAAGGAAGAAGAGATACTATGTGGGGGCATTTTCAGGACTTGGAGTTGTCCTAAATGATATTGTGGGGACAGATGCTGGGCATTGTATGTCCTGCCATAATGCACTTAATGTTCTGGGGAGAGTGTAAACTACAACGTAAACTACAATCCATGCCATGCAGCAGTGCTCCAAAATGTATTCACCAAATGCAATGAATATACCACAATGATGAAAGAGGTTGTTGATGTGGGAGGGGTGGGGGGGGGTGAGGGGTATATGGGAACCTCATATTTTTTAGTGTAACTTTTTTTTGTGATCTATGTATCTTAAAACAAGACAATCTAATAAAAAATATTTTAAAAAAAGAGTTTTATAAAATTTAAGATTCCCAGGTTCTAATCCTGATTCATAGAAATTCTTCACATGATATTTTTATATATTTTTGTAATTTCTTTCAATAATACATTTCACATACATTTATAATTTCTTATGTTTATTATATTATATATCAAAAATTTAAATTTTGTTAATATTTTTATTCATTTCTATGTTGCAGATGTCATATTCACTGTTGTTGAATATAGGTTTTATCATTATCCTTACAAATAATTTTTCTAATGAAATTTTTTAGAGAAAGTGTGGGTTTATACAATAACCATTAATAAAATTCAGCATTTCCATACATCATTCTATTATTAACAACTTGTATTAGTTTGGTACATTTATTACATTCATGACAGAAAAGTTTTATAATTGAACTGCTAACAACAGTCCATCATATACAATAGGATTCCTTGTTTTTTTCTACAGTCCCATTTTTAATTTTTATTCTAGTGATATACATGCAATCTAAATTTTTACCTTCTAAACACATTCATAAATATAATTCACACCTACTAATTACAGTCACAGTATTATGGTACCATCACCACCATCCACTACTAAAAGTTTACATCTCAAAAAGTAACTATGTTGAATTTAACTGTTAACTCCCTTTCCCTACACATTTCCCATCCAATGGTCACCTTGATTCTAGATTCTGACTCTGTAAGTTTGTTTATTTTAGTTGGTTCATATCAGTGAGATCATACAATATCTGTCCTTTTCTGTTTGACTTATTTTACTCAAGATGATGTCGTCAAGATTCATTCATGTTTTTGCAGGTATTACAACATCCTTCATTTATATGGCCGAATAGCATTCCATTGTACATTTATACCACATTTACCCATTCATAGGATAAATGACATATGGGTGGCTTCCATCTTCTGACAATTGTGAATAGTTTTGCTATGAGCATTGATGTGTAAATACCTTTTTGGTTCCCTTCTTTTAAGCCTTTAGGTATATAACTAAGAGTGGGATTGCTGGGTCAAATGGTAATTCTATACATATCTTTCTTAGGAATCACCAAACTCACTTCCACAGGGGCTATATCATTTTACTTTCCCACCAACAATGAGTGAGTATCCTTATCTTCTCCACATCCTCTCTATCCCTTCTAATTTTCTGTTCTTGTTTTAATAGTAGCCATTCTAGTGTATGGGTAATGGTATGTCATTGTGGTTTTGATTTGCATTTCCCTGTTAGCTAATAATATTGGGGATCTTTTCATGTACTTTATTTTCCTTTGTATATCTTATTTGGAGAAATGTTTATTCAAGTCTATTGCTCATTTTTTAAAAATCAGTTGCTTATCTTTCTAATTATTGATTTGTAGGATTCATTTATATAATCTGAATTGAAACCCTCATCAGATATGTGGTTTCCAAATATTCCCATTGTGTAGGTTTTCTTCTCACTTTCATGATGAAGTCCTTTGATATGCAAAATATTTTAATATTGATAATTAATATTTTTCTATTGTTGCTTGTGCTTTAGGTCTAAAGTTAAAAAAAAAAATGGCCTAACACAAGATATTGAACTTGCTTCCCTATCCCTTTTTCCAGGAATTTCATAATCCATGTCCTTATATGTATGTCTCTGATATATCTTTAGTTAATTTTTGTATATGGTGTGAGATAGGGTTCCACATTCATTCTTTTATAAATAGATATACAGTTCTCCCAGTATAATATGTTGAAGTGAATATTGTTTCCCAATTGAGAAACCTTGTCAAACTTGTCAAGAGTTAATTAGCCATAATTGTACAAATCCTGTGGTAGAAGATGAACCATGTTTAATAGGGCAAATAGAAGGATGTTTTCTCATGAAATATACAAAATTTATAATACTAATATGCCAAATTATTATATAAGTTAGAGTAAGTAGAAAAATTTTGATAATGCTTCTTCAAAGTTTATAAAAAAAGTTTCACAACAATGTAAGGTGTTGGTGGTGGGGTTATATAGGTGAACCGTGTAAGATAATTCAAGTTTGTTTTGTAAGCTCACAACTTTTTCTACACATTAATAATTTATGTACATTCATGTTTGAATGATATAAGTCAATATTTTTTCATGAAAAAATATCAGTTGGCTATAGATGTGAGCAGCTATTTCTGAACTCATAGTTAAATTCCATTTGTCTATATAACTATCCTTGTGCCAATATCATGTTGTTTTAAATCACTTTCTGATTTAAATTTTGATAATAAGTTTTAAATACATTTTAAATAATTTTAAAACGAGGAAATGTGAGTCCTCAAATTTGTTCTACTTTTTCAAGATGTTTTTGGCTATTCAGAGCCCCTTATACTTTCAAATAAATTTGACTGACTTTTCCATTTCTGCAAAGAAAATCATTGGCATTTTGATTGGGATTGTATCGAATCAGTACCTCCCGTTGGGAAGTGACATCTTAACAATATTTTGTCTTCCAAACCATGAGCATGGAATGTCCTTCCATTTGTTTCGGGTTTTATTGTTTCTTAAGCAATGTTTATAGTTTTCTGGGCATCAGTCTTTTATCTCCTTGGCTAGATTTTTTCCTGGATACTTGGTTATTTTAAATGGAGTTTTTCCCTAGATTTTTTCCTCTATTTGCAAAATTGCAAGTATGGAAACGCTACCTATTTTTGCATGCCAATCTTGTACCCCACCATATGGCTATTTTTTTTTTTCTTTTTCTTTTTTTAGCTCTAATAGTTTTGGTGTAGATTTTTAGGTACTTGTTATTGGTAGGATCATGTCATCTGTAAATAGTGGCAATTTTACTTATTCCTTTGTAATTTGGATGCCTTTTATTTCTCTTTCTTGTCTAATTATTCTGGCTAGAACTTCCAGTACAAAGTTGAGTCACAGTGATTGACATTGAGCATATTTGTTGTTCCACATCTTAAAGGGACATTTCAGAATTTCACCAATGAGTATGAAGTTAGTTCTGGGTTTTCATATATGCCTCTTTTTTTCTCTCTCTTTAGTTTTTTTTAAATATTTCGTTAAAAAAATATGAGGCCCGCATATACCCTCCACCCCCCTCACCCCATTTCTCCCACATCAACAACCTCTTTCATCATCGTGGGACATCCACTGCATTTGATGAATACATTTTGGAGCACTGCCACAGCACATGGACAATGGTTTACACTGTAGTTTACACTCTCCCCCAGTCTACCCAGTGGGCCATGGCAGGACATACAATGTCCAGCATCTGTCCTTGCAAGTCCTGAAAATGCCCCCATATCATATCTCTTCTTCCTTCTCTCTACCCTCAGCAGCTACCGTGGCCACTTTCTCCATATCAATGCTACAATTTCTTTCATTACTAATCACAATAGTTCCATAGTAGAATATCAGTAAGTCCACTCTCATCCATACTCTATTCCTCCACCCTTTGGACCCTGGGATGGTTATGTCCACTCCACCTCTCTATCAAGAGGGGTTTAGATTCCACATGGATGATGGATGCAATTCTCCTGCTTGCAGTTATAGGCACTCTTGTCTCCCTGGTGCGGTGGTTGACCTTCTTCTCCAACCTGTTAGCTGCCTGGGGTAAGTCCCATAAACCAGAGGGTAGGAGCTGCAAGTCTGCTGAGGCTCAGGATCTGGCTGTCACATGGACAGTCCAGAGATTCAGGTCTCCTGATTATATACCAACAGCAGTGTCAACCACAGGTCCAGTAAAAGTAATAGAAGAGGCATGTGTAGAAAGGTCGTATCTGAGTCCAACTTCTTCACACTCAAAAACACAACTCCAAAGTAGGGCCAACTGACATGGCACTCACCTCCAGAGCCATCTGCCATGACCATAGAACCTGTGGGTCTCTGTAGCCCTCAGGAGAGCCCGTACGTGGGCTTGAATCTACTTTGGCTATCTCTGGGATCCTGCTGAGGTGTGCATAAGCATGACCCCTCTGATGACCTCCTGACTATTTTGCGGAGACTCATAGTCATGTAAACTCATTTGTCCTTTCCATTTCACCCTTTTATTCAAGGTCAAAAAGCAGTTTTTAACACCTGGTATTGCATGTAGGCTGAGATATTCTGCTGGTCTGAGTTGACCCTTTTTATTCAAAGTCTTTTTCTAGTTACATCATCTGCTGATGCTTGGTAGTAATCCCTCTTATGTAATCCCTTAAATACCTTTAAATATGTTGAAGATGTTTCCTTCTATTCCTACATTTTCTAAGCATTTTGTATCAAGAATGGATTCTGGATTTTTAAAATGCATTTCTGAGGTAGCAGAGATGACCTTTTTTCTCCTTCATTACATTTGATTTTCCAAGAATTTCTCTCTTTCATCTAGGTTATCTAATTTGTTGACATATAGTTGTTCATATTAATCGTATCCTCATAATATATTCTTATGAAAATTTTCTTTCTGTGGGGTCAGTAGTAATGCCCCCTCTCTTTCCTGATTTTATTTATAATTCTCTATTTTTTGTGTTTGTCAGTCTAGCTAAAAGTATGCTAATTTTATTTATATTGTGTAATAACCAACTTTTAGTTTTATCAATGCTCTTTCTTGAGTTCTTGAACTCTATTTCATTGTTTCAGCTTTAAGAAAGTGCTAGGCTTTGATATATTGCTTTTTTATGGGAACATACTATAATCGTTTTTTATTTCCAGGATTTTGTGTAATTATTCATTATTTGGGATTTTCTGTGTTGACTGTTATGTCAAATGAGAATAAATTCTCTTTCCTTTTTTCCTTCCAATCTGTATATATTTTATTTAATTTTTTATTACACTAGCTAAACTTCCAGTAGGATATTGAATAGGAATATTGAATTGAGACACCCTTGTTTCTGATCTTTGGGAGAAAGGATTCAGATTTTCACAATTAAGTATAGCTGTAGAATTTTTCATGATGGTCTTAACCAAGTAATAGAAGTTCTCTTTATTCCTATTTTTTGACAGTTTTTACCATTAATACATGCTGGATTTTGTCAAATGCTTTTTTCTGCAGCTATTGATAAATTTCATTAATTGATTTTTAATACTGAACCAGCCTTACATAAATGGAGTAAATCCCACATGGTCATGGTGTATAATTCCTTTTATACAGTGTCAGATTTGAAATGCAAATATTTTGTTAACTATGTTTTCATTTATGTTCATGAGATATATTGTCTTCTAATGTCTTTATCTGGTTTTGATATTGGGGTGATTCTGGACTCACAGTACGAACTAGGATGAGTTTCCTTTATTCTGTCTTATGGAAAAGACTGTATATTGCTGATGCTATTTCTTTCTTGAAAGTTTAGTAGTATATACCAGTGAATCCATGTGGAACTGGTGTTTTCTTTTTTAGAACATCATTTATTATTGATAATATTCATCTAGTAGATATAGGTCTATTCATATGTCAATTGTCTATTTCAAGGAAATTACCTCTAATTTTTTTTCTGGGGAACTATGTATTTTTCCTTAACTTTAAAGAATAAATTCGCTTCATATAGAATTTTAGGTTAAAAGTTTTGCTTTGCTTTTTGCCATCTAATACTTAAATATTGCATTCCATTCTCATTGAATTTTATAGTTTAGGATGATACATCTGATATAATACTTGTCCTTGTGTTCCTATGGGCAAGGTTTTGTTTTTTTTTTATTTCCTTCTTTGGTTTGGTTTTTCTCCTGACTATTGTCAAGATTTTTCTTTGTCTTTGGAAATCTGATGTTTGAATATGAGATGCCTACATGAAGATATTTTGGAATTTACTCTGCTTGGTATTATCTGAGCTTCTCTGATCTATTGCTTGGTGCATTGCATTAATTTGGAAAATGTTCAGCCGTTATTCCTTCAAAAATTTCTTCTCTTTCATTATCTTTTTCGTCTACCTCCAGAATATCAAATTGTCCAAACAACTGAATATTCTCCACCTCACTTTTCATTCATTTTTTCCCTTTGCATTTCAGTTTAGAAAGAATCTATTGATGTATTTTCAAACTCATGGATTCTTTCCTTGGATGTATCCAGTATACTAATGAAACCATCAACAACCTTCTTCATTTATGATACAGTGTTTTTTAATCTCTCTTATTTCTTTTGGATTCTTTCTTAGTATTTTCATCTTTCTATAAAAATTACCCACCTCGTTGTACATAAGGTCTTCCATATCCATAAGAATCCTTACCACCTTAATCATATTATTTAATATTCCAGGTCCAATAATTTAAAATCTTTCTCATATATGCATCTATTTTTTGATGCTTAATTATTGATTTGGCCTCTCTACTATGCTTAGTCCTTACCCCATGGATAATGGGTTTGTGGTTAGGTGGAAAAATTACATAGGTGTTGACTACAAGGATATGGACAAACGGAAATATTTTTAACAAATCAAATAGTGAGGAAGTATAAGATTGGAGAGTATACAGAAAATGAGCATGACTCTAGCATGGGAGACACAAGTGCTCACTGCTTTGTGATGGAAATCATGGGATTTAAGGTAGTTTAAAGCCACAGGAGAATACAATAGTACCAGGAAAAGGACAAGAAGGGAAGCAACTGAAAGCCTATATATGGAATCATCTCGAATCTTGTCAGAGGCCAACTTAGTATGTTCACATTCTCAGAGTAGGTGTGTGAAATCCTGTGGGACTGAAATAATGGTAGTACTCATTTTCATGACTAAAGACTAGAACCTGCATTAAAATAAAATATAAAAGCTACAAAAATGTATAATGGTTAGGACAAACATTATAATTCACTAAAGCAGAGAAAGACATTTAAATACCTACAGACAGTCACACTGTTATATATATATACATATAAAAACTCAGTCAGATAAAAAAAAACTATATCCGTATAATGATACAGTGTTTCAAATACCTTAAGCATGTTTCATTTGATACTGATTTTCACATGAATTTAAATTCAAAAAAGTCATCCTAAATCCTCTTTACATTCCTGTTAAATCGTTCAGCAAATGTTTACAGATAAATACCAACAAGCAAATCTTAAATCAAGAGTGGAACGCAGAGACTGAATAAACAGAGAACAAGTTCAGTGCCAAAACATTTCTTATCAGAGCAATATGTATTTTTTGCCATTTGGATTGTGATGGAACATCAGCCAATTAGGAAACTTGAAGTTTTTCCCCTATATACTGAATATGAGAACATCCCCAAAACAATAGTTAGAGGAATTCAAATCAAGTTATTTGATGGAGGTAAATCTTCCATGGATCTAGCTATCCCAGGTCAGGATGAAATTATGAAGCCTTTATCCTTACTTTGAGGATTACCCATCCAGAGAATTTTACACCATGTTCTTATAATGCTCTTGTAACATTGAAAATCATGGAAAACATTGAGTTAGGAAGGAAAGGAGAGAAAAGGGGAAGATGTATGGGAGGCTGAATGAAAATTATGAAAGAGGGAAAGGATGAAGGAATGATCAATGAAAAATAGTTCAGCCCCTCATTGACTATAGAGAATTTAGAGAAAATATAATTTCTCATTTATGATAATTCTATTTTAGGTAAGATCTTTTGGATGACTGGTAATCTGGCTAACAAGCCTCCTCTAACCACAGGAGTGTATGCTAAAGACATGTCTCCAGGTTTCTTAGTTTTCTGCTTGCCTCCCTTTATTTCTATTTTGTGAGCCTATTCTCAAGTTTTCTACTTTTGTAAATGGCTACCATCTTCAATACCCTGCAGTTAGAGAACAGGAATCACTAAATATTAAAACAATTTTGGGATTACTCTTCTACAATATTTTTAATTGCATACTGTATATATTTGCATACATCCAGTAAGCAAAATATACTTTAATAATCATAACATATAAGAGAGTAGTTATTGCTTTTATTATAATTATTACATCACAATTTTCTCATATTTAACTAACACTTTAATAAAGATGTAACTATTCAAACATGATTTTTATATAGATCCTAATTTTCAATCTACCAAATTATAAAATATAAGCATGATTTCTCTAAAAAGTAGTTTAATATAGTTGCCAAGATAGTAGATTTTATACCAGAGTTCTAGATTCAAACCCCAGACTCTTTAACTGACTTTTCAATTTTTGGCATTATATTCATCCTTTCTTGATCCCAGTCTCCTCACGAGTATTCTAAGATAAATAATAATTGGAAGGAGTTTATATCCAGAACAATAAGTTAAATTATATGAGTTATTTGAGGTATCAAAATGTATAAAGTAAACAGTATCTTTTTATCTTTTATTCTTCATTCTACATTGGTCTTACTTCTTTTAAATATGAAGGTTCTCTGAATTTTATCTCCAAACATGGACTCAGGTTTGACCCTCCTATCCATAGTCCCTACTATTGGATTCACTCGTTTCTAAATAATTTTTCATGGCCTTGTTAAGAGTGTATTAATTCTGGTCCTCTGAGAAACAGAGTCAGCAGATGTAATATACATGCAAGAGATTTGTTGTGGAAACACCTGTGAAGAATCAAAAGGCTTAGAGGAGGAGTAAGCAGGTAGAGCCTTCAGATTTTCATGAATGTAAGTCACCTGTCTAAGGGGAGAAATAGAAGGAAGGAAAAGTCTGGAATAACCTCAAATCACACTGCATGTATAAAAAAGACAACGAGAGCACTGGGAGACCTTTGGAGTGACATTGCCAATTACTGGAATACCATCTTATGCAGAAGTGACTCAGCCCTGGTACCTCTACCATGCCCAGTCATCCACTGTGAGCAGCCATGCAAAGAGTGGACTGGTATAAATGCCAGAGTGAATCCAATGGGTGCTAGCTGCAGGATGACAATCAGCTATGTTCCTGCAGCAAGCTTTTTTGAATAAGTTTCTCTGAGGGACGTCTTCATTGCTGCCACTATAAATACTCTGCATCTAACCTCAACAATTAACACAATTCTCCACTGTTATTTTTCAGGGTTATTTTCAGACATGTAAATTTATTTATAAGATTTTATACATAAATTTCTTGCTGTTCTACTTAATAAAGACTAATCTCCTATGACTATGATAATATCTTTCTGTGTTCTTTATGTAACACTTTTACCATACTTCAGGTGTTTCCTCTGTTACCATGCTCTTTCACACAGAAACACTGTCTCTCTAGATGTCTAACACCTATTATTTCAATTTGTCAAACTCTTAGCCTTCCTAGAACTTTAGAATGTTATTTGTATTACTGTTTCTTTAACTACCAAGTTTCCTTGTATTTTGTTATTTATGATGGTGATGGAGAATCATGCATTGGTAAGATTATAAATAAGCACAAAGTCAAAGTACAGATACTTGAGATCATTTGTTTCTGATAAAGCCCAATTTTATTTTTGTTACAGAAGGTAGGCATCTTCATCACTTGTAAGCAGAGTGAAATCACTTTGTAGGATTTATTTTTTTTCATTAGAACTAATACTTTCACTAGAGATTTCCAACATAACAGAAGGCCAAGTCTGAATGATTTCCTCCAACAAAAATAAATACAGAAATGGAAAAACTTTGAAGAATAATCATCTCAGAGAACTGGAAAATGAGCGAAGCAGACAAAAAATTTTCAGTGATTACTTGTGGAAATTTGCTACTGCACTGGGTACTTCTGGCTTCCTTTCCCATGACAATTCAATTCCCAGCTGAGCTGGGACCCAAAGGATTGTAAGGCAGAGGTGGTGGACTCAGTTCCATGCAGGTGGAAAATACAACAGCTACTTATGAGGGAGATTTTGGAAATGAGAGAGGCATAGAAAAGCAGAGATAATAAACTCCACATACCTTCAACTGACTGATAAGCTACCAGGCCTGTGAAGACTTGGAAATTTGAGCCCAAACTCATATAAACCTTAACCAGCACATACTGAAAGCCTTACTGGCCAGAGATGTCTGAGCAGGCATATGCCAATTAACTACTGACAACTAAACCACACCGGTACTGGAAAGATCCTTAGGAATCCAGCCTTATAAAATAAATGAGAGAGTAAGTAACTGTATACCATGGGAAAGACATATTTTACAGTTTGAGTCTAGACAAGTTCAGTACCTACAGGCAACAAAGGCACAACCCTTAGAAGATCAAAGCAGCATCCACATGTGGGAGGAGTGGGGGGTGGGAACGGTGGGGTTGAATGGGACTTCATATTTTTTGAATGTAATATTTTTAAAAAATGAATAAAAAAAATAAAAATAAAAATAAACAGCACCCACAATTGCTGCATTGAATCATTTACAACTTCTACTTTTCAAGCAAAATTGCTAGAGATAAGAGTTTCACTTCAATTTAGATGGTTCAAAGTTGGAAGAGAACATCACTTGCCACTTAACCCCGAGAGAAAAAAGCCTCATAATATTTAAAACCATAACTTTGCTTGAATCCACTAAAGAACTAAGGTTATAAGTAAAGGACACAGGTACTATTTTATACTTTATAAAATAAACTGGTTTAAAGTTAACAATAGTTAAACTTTGTGCTAAAATTACAAAGTTATGGAAAACATCCTAAAAGAAAACCTGTCAAATTAAAATTTTATAACCAATGAAAATATTCATTTCCAGCCTGTAATAGAGAAAGTACTTCAGACAAAATAATACTAGGAAGAAATGTGGATCTACACAAAGAATGCCTGAAAGAAAAAGAGTAACATAGTATTGTGGAATCTATAACACATATTGAATTGAAATACTTAAAAGCAATAGCACAGAAGATGAGAGGGAGAAAATGCCTGCATGCACTTATAGAAGATAGAATGTGATTAATGATGTATATTTTAAAACAAAGAAGACATAAAAAAATAGAGCATGAGAAAATCATGGAAATAATGTTAAATATTAGGAATAATTTCAACAAAACATGATAAAGACTTCTATACTGAAAACCACACGCAAAAATTCTATTAGAAATTACTGAAGGCCTAAAAATGGTAATATTTCATTTTCATGGATTATAAAACTCAACATTGTTAAGATGTTTGCTATTCCAAATTGATAGTAGATTTAAGGCAAATTTAACTGAACCCCCTGCAGAATTCTTTTGTTGTGAAAACTGACAAGAGTTTTCCAAAATTTCTATGAAAATCTTTGGGTCTATGCTCAAATTTGTAGAAAGGAGAAAAAGTGTCACTCCCAACCATTAAAAAATGAATTAAATGACTACCCAATCACTACATTCTTGACCTCATTACCTACTGACCCAAATTGTAAGGAGTTATGTTGATGAAGAAAACGATTAGGACATCAAGTGCAGCAGAGATAGGACTATGCAGTTTATCTCTGCTATATGACTCAGATTTGGTTCTTGTACCTTTTCTGAACTGGTCAATTTCAATCAAGTTTTGGAATTTATGCCACTAGACTTGTTCATAATACTCCCTTTTCTCCATTTCATGTCTGTGGACCTGTCATGATCACACCTCTTTCATTCTTGATAATATGTTTGTTTTGTTGATATTGTTAGTTTTAATGGTTCCGTTTATGGTATGATTCATTAGATGCTTTAAAACACTTATAAAATAATATGTATTCTGGTTTCTAATTTAATACACCAAGAGCTTGGAATTCATCCCTCCCATTCTAATAACAAGACAAAAGCTGAAAAGCCAAAAATCTATCTCTGAACAAGAAGTAATTCATCAATTGCAATGAATTAAAAAACTTTTTCCCTGTTACCACGTGCCAGTTGCCCAGAGAAAGGCATGTCTCAGGCAAGGAGTGTTCAGCATCGGAAGCAACCCCAGAGGAAGCTGGCAGCTGCAGGCTGTCTGCTGACTACACTCCCACAGTTAGACAGCAACTCAATAAAAATCTGCAATGTGCAGGTGTTGGAAGGGGAAATACGAGGGGGAGTGCCTGTAGTTTTATTCACTAACCACTATAGACATTGTGTTTGGGGTCCACAAGCTTTCTAAGAATTAATAAAATACTTAAGGGAAGTGGAAAACAAACAAACAAAAAACAACAACAACTTTTTTTAGAGACTGGAAACACAAATCACCCACTGGAAAGAAATAGTCTCATTACATATGTCTAACAAAGGATATATTAAAAACTCCTAGAAATCAGTATGTAAAATGTAATGATAATGGACAGAGAACATGAAATAGAAATATTCAAGTTGCATTGAATATTGCATTGAAGAAAGTACAAATGATTATCACAGTGATATACTATAACAAACATACCATTTAGAATTGCTAATTTAAATTTTTTTTTTTAAATCCAAAATTTTAAATGACTGGAACTATCAAATTTTTCTTGTTTTCGTAAAATCTGGTATAATTATTTTGCTAAAAAAAATTTAGTATTGTTTACTATATTTAAATGTATGTCTAACTTATGAAAAAAATTCCACTTCTAGAGAAATTAGCTCATATTCAGCCAAAATATATCTCTAAGAACGCCTGTACGACTTTGTTCATAACAGCAACAAATTGGAAACAACTGCAATAGAATGGGTTACATATATTTTTGTATTCTGATTCAATTGAGTTGCATGTTACCTGAGCACCAAAACTTTTCACAATTCCCAAGGATTCTACTGCATTACCACGATTGAGAAGAAATGCTTTGCCTGGGCCTTATATAGGTGCTACCAATAAAGATGGACTATACATGAATACTTGTCTTACTTCTTAAGCATTCTAATAATTTACTATTTCCATGATGGTTCTCTATCCGTACAAATTATGTTGGTCCCTAACCTCTCATGCAATACAATCATATGTGAATGTTCTAAGGATTTCCAATAAAATTCAGTCAGACTACCATTTGAGTTGACTTCTTATATATCCTTTAATAAGCATTTTTTAAATAATGATCTTGATATTTACTTCTTGTTATTTTGCTATCTTTCACAGTTCTGGTAGACAACTGTTGGTCTCCTTGTATGCATATTTTATGCATCAATTTTTGTTTTTTTTTAATTCCTTTCCATTACCATTCCTAAAGTCCTTCTAGGATAAGAATCTTCTTTTTTGTGTGTTCTATTTACAGTGGTTAAGCTAGTGCCATAAGTATTGGTAGATGACCAAGTTTTGCCAATCACATTAAGTTCATATCTTTAATAATTGGCTTTGGTCTAAGGACATTAAGTAAGCTGCATTATCAGTCATTTCCTTAGAACTCTACATGGTGTGGATATTAAAATCCTTTCTATGTTAGTTGAGCTATTTTAATGCCACCACTGCCTGTTACTCCAACTTCCTCAAGGAGATCATTTAGCTTTTTCAGAGCACTGAAAGAAGCAGAGAAGAGAGGCTAAGGGTATGAGAGCTGGTGATGTTCACAACTTTCCAGTATTTTCAGATGCTATAGTTCCACAGTTATTTGCAACCTTTTCTCCACATTTGTGATCCATTATTGCATCCTACCTAAGAATATTTTAATTGCCAAAAATAATTTATTTTAGTTTTATGTCACCTGCAATAGAAGGCATACCTTGCTAATATAAGATTTTATAGTTTCAGGGATGGGTGTAGATCAAAGATATCAGGACTTATTATAAATATATGTAAATTCATTTGGGGAATCTTTAGTAAGGGATTGAATGGATCCTATATCTACAATGAATTACCCATTATTTTAAAATTTTAAATCCTATTTTTGCTCGCTTTTGTTTCCATTTCCTTCCCAAGTAAGTAATTTGTAGGATAAGTAAACTGAACATTAATTGGGCTTATCAGATATAGTCTCATTCATTCATTTTAAAAACACATACAAACCTTCTAAATTAAAAAAAAAATACTTAGATCACATAAACATTACATAAAAAATGTAGGGGATTGCCATATGTCCCAAACCCTGTCCTTCCCACACCTTCTCACATTAACAACATCCTTCACTAGTGAGGTACATTTGGTACAATTGATGAAAACATTTTAGAGCATTGCCACGAAAAGCGTGGATTATAGTTTGTATTGAAGTTTACATTCTTCTTTGCACAATTTTTGTAAGTTATGACAAGATACATAATGGCCTGTATCTGTTTTTGCAGTGTCAATCAAGAAAACTCCCATGTCCCAAGAATGTCCCCATAATACACCTATTTTTCCTCTCCCTTCCCTCAGAAGCTCCATTGGCCACTGCCTCTATATCAATGATAAAAATTTTTTTCTTTTCTAGAATTACAATAAGTCTGTACTAGAATACCAGTAAGTCTACTATAGTCCATCATTCAATCCCCAATTCTGAGTATTCTGTGATGGTGATGCCCACTCTGCCTCTAACTGAAAGGTGGCTTAGATCTCATTGGGCAGATGGAAGGGACTATCTTGCTTGAAGTAGCAGACTCTCTCTGTTCCTTCGGATGATTGTTGTCCATCATCATTTCCTTGTTAGTTGCCCTGTGTGAGCCGGAAGAACTGGAGTAGGTGTTGCAATTCTGTTGAGATTCAGGGCCCAGCTGGTACATGGACAGCCCAAAGATTGAAGTCTCTTGTTCACATACCTACCAACTCTAGTACTGACTCTAGGTTCAAATAGAAGAGGCAGAAGAGCCATACATAGGGAAACCACACCTGAGTTCAACTCTGTCACACTGTGGAGCGTAAATTCCAAAGTAGGGCCCACTGGCAGGGCGCCAAATCCTGAGCTGTCTGCCCTACCTATAGTTTGGGGTAAAGTGGTGCAGTTGGATTGGGCTATTCATGGAACTGGGAGAAGGGTTCCACGAAGGAGCAGGTGAACTCATTCATTATTTACATATATTGATATTACAATTTATTTGTATGTTCAAAATTGGCTAAATCACTATGCATTTAACAAAAACGTGAGCAATTGTTATGTTCTAGTAGTTTTGTTGGGCATTGAAAAAGATAGAAGTGAATAGCTATTTCTTAAATCAGTTACAAATGGGTGAGGGCCAGATATAGATGAAAAAGGAATAATAGTGTTTTTAAGGCTATGACCGTAGCAACTAGAATGTGTTATACAGCTTGAATGAGCAAAGTTAAGATAAGATGCATAGAGAACAAGGGAATTAATGAATATATTGCAAACAATTATAAATAATATTAACAAAATTTGCTTTTTAAAAATTTTTGCATTTTATTTTAAGGGTTTTATGAATGGGAGCTTCGAATCTCCAATAACGTTTCAGAAGACCTGAGAACAGAGGTGATTTTAATAATTTATTTTAATTGCTGATGACACACATACACATGCACAGGCACATACTAAACACACTTGGTGTTTAGGAGATACAGAATCTGTGTGTGTGTCTGAATATGTATTCATTCTTTCAGCTCAGGTCAGTCACAGCTGAATATGCCAGAGTTGATTACACTTTCAAATATTCACCCAATTGAACATCTTCTTTTTCCTATAGGGTAATACATTTCAAATTACTGTAAGGAGAATTTGAATTATGTTGTTATGGATGGAGGAGATAGTGTGACATTGCTGTTTGTACAGAGAAGTAAGAGTGAGCAAAAAGTTTCAAAAATGGTTATAAGCATATTATAAGCTATGCCTAACTCCCAAGGTATCTAGTTCAGCTAGAATGTTGTTTCTGGTTAATTATGTCAATATCCTGGAAACGTTTTGTCCGGCCTGTGATAAGTAGTGTTTCTTTGTGTTCCGTCCGTATTCCTCCATTCTCATTCTTGGATCCCTATATTTGTTCAGAATTTGCCTACCAAACTGGTCTTTCATTGCAGCTGAAATCTCCCACCAAGCTGTTTCACACATAATTTCCCCAGGATTAGAATTCTAATCTGCTGACTCTTCACAGAGTACACAATGGGATTCATTAGAGGAGGGACCAGAAGGAAGATATCAGCAATGATGATTCTAATAACTATAGAGGCATTTTTGGCATATCGATGGAGAGCAGCCAAGGTGATAATGGGTATAAAGAAGATGAGGACAGCACAGATGTGGGATGTGCAAGTGTTGAGGACCTTTAGGCGACCCTTGTGTGAGGTAATGCCCAGAACAATTTTCAGAATCAGCATGTAGGACACAGAAATGCACATGAAGACTAACATACCTGTAAGAGCCACAAAAAGCCCATAGATTATATTGACCCTGTTGTCAGAACAGGCCAGTTTCATGACGTCCTGGTGGAGGCAGTAGGAGTGGGACAATAGGCTTTTCTTGCAAAATTTCAACCTCTTTAGAATAAAGGGGAAAGGGAGGACAAATAACACACTTATTCCAGTCACTGAAAGACCAATCCTAATGACTCTGGCACCAGTAAGGATAGAGGTGTACCTCAAAGGGTTATAGATGGCTATAAAGCGATCAACAGACATGATGAGAAGTACTAATGACTCCATAGATGAGAATCCATGAATGAAAAACTCTTGAGCAAAGCAAGCATTGGAAGAAATTCCTGTGGCATTGAATAAGAAGATTCCCAGCATGGTTGGAAGG
Organism: Dasypus novemcinctus; assembly: GCF_030445035.2. Taxonomy (NCBI): domain Eukaryota; kingdom Metazoa; phylum Chordata; class Mammalia; order Cingulata; family Dasypodidae; genus Dasypus; species Dasypus novemcinctus. Next base: position 97,690,741 of record NC_080682.1, on the reverse strand, counting down.
GAGGAGATTGAGAGCCCCAGGTCAGAAAATGCCAGCATGGATAGGAAATAATACATAGGTTCATGGAGAATGCTCTCTGTTTTGATGAGAAAGAGGATGGTGCAGTTCCCCAAGATGGCAAGGAGGTACATGAGGCAAATAGGGATGGAGAGCCAAATGTGAACTTGCTCCATCCCTGGGATCCCTATCAGGAAGAAGGTAGAGATTTCTGCTTCAGAAGTGTTGAAGCCTGACATAGCAATTATGTGAGTGAATCAGGATGTGGGAATCAGCAGTATTTTACTGCAGTGGCATAAACAAGTTAGCTCAATGAGTATGATTTTTCTAACTCATTCTTTAGCTTTCTGGTTATTACACTTTATAACTTCAAAACCAGCTAATATCACTATTTTTTTTATAAAATCGATGAACAATTACTTTATTTTAGGAGTTTTGTTTGGTGTTGAAAAGATAGAAGTGAATCCTCATGCTTAAATAAATTACACACCATTGCTGAAGATAGACAATAAAGAAATATTCTTATTCAAGTCTATAACAATGACAATTAGAAGATATTATACAGATGTGAATGAGAAACAGCTATGAAAATATATATACAAAAGGAGGGAATTTCTGAATTTTTTGCAGTATATAATTCTTAGGACTAAAACAAAATATCAAGACATAATCTTAAGGCCCATAATATTAGGGTGAGCAGTGAGATTAGAAAATATATTAATTTTCATATGTAATCCTCAAAAACCAAATATATATATTCCATATGTATTCCCTGACCTCAGCATACAGAAAGCAAGCACCAAATGTCTCAATGTCTATTTGTCTTAAAATAATGATACCCAATAAACTGGAATTCTGTGAATTAGCATAGAGTAGGATCAAATTAAGGTCACCACTTACTACAATTGAAATTGGAGTTATTAAAAACTTTAACCTTTAAGAAACTGCATTTCTTTAAAAATAAATCATGCTCAGACAACTGGACCATAAGCCAAAAATGAAATGGGCCCATAATTTACATCATAAACAAATATTATCTTAAAATAAATCAGAAATAATATTTTAAAAATCTTTAAAGAGGTTAGAAAAAATATTTGTAGAAATAATACCAAAAAATAAACAATAAGGAATACAAACAGGAAAGCTCAACTGTCAAATCTAAAGAAACAAACAAAAAGTAATAAAAATCTTTGTGCTACAAATGGTAACATTAAGAAAGAAATCAAAAGAGAACCCACAATATAAGATAAAATGTTTCAAAATTACTTATCTAGAGTTGTAACCAAAATATTTAAAGAACACATTCAACTTAAAATGAACATAAAAAATAAACTCAAATCATTAATTATTAGGAGAAGGCAATTCAAACTACACAAAAATATTATTTCACACTCATTGAATTGAGGATATTAAAAATAAACAGACAATAACAAATATAAGCAAAGCTGAGAAGAAATTTGAATGCAAATTGCGATGTTTTTCTAAAATGGTGTAGCCACTTTGGAAAACAATTTAGTAGTTGGTCAAAGTTTTAAACATAGAGTTTCCATATGCAAAACAGATATGGAAACGTATTCACAAATAACTTATACTCAATGGTTCATGTAAGCATTATTGATAATAGTTGAAAATAAAAACAGCACAAATGTCCATCTAATGATGAAAGATTATAAAAAAGAAACTGTGATATTCATATAGGATGAAATATTGTTTGGAAAGAAAAGTGAGTGAAATAAAGACACATGATACAGCAATGATAGTTTACAAGTGGAATAAACAAAGGGAGGAAAAAGGAAAAAGGAAATATTTAAAGTAAGATAGGTACATTTTATATAACCATGGGATGACCGATGTTTTGTGTTGGTATATAGCAATTTTATTGAGGATAACTTGTTCACACTATAGAAACAATCCATTAGAATTCCTTCGGGGTGGAATTGAAAACTACACATACATGATATGTATCTACCATATGTGTTTTGTTTTTCTATCAATTCTTGATTACCATACAATTGACATTCTCCCATATTGTGGCAACCAGGTCATTTTTCAGTATGCTGCCTTGTTCTCTTCGTTTGACTCTTCTTGTTCTCACATATGTTGCAAGAGGCTTAAGATTCTTTTTGGATAGAATCAGTGTACAGCTTCTCTATTGTTGACCCCCTTTTCTAAATGTTCTTATTCTTCCCCAGTACTTGTTATTTTCCTTGTTTTTCTTGAACATATATTTTTGGACTGCATCTTTCTTTTCCCTGTATCCTTTTTCTTATCAGAAATCTCACATTGATAAACTGTAGTGTATGAATGAGTTGTGCTACTCCTAAGGCCATTTCTTTTAGGAATTTGAATTGTGATCTCTGGATTGAACTCCACCTCTAAGGATTAAATCCTTTGTTCCATTTGGCTTCCCTTTCCAGGTTGTCTGTATGCAGTTTGGTGATAAGCATATGTACTAAAAAAATGAAGTTTTAAAATAGAGAGACAATAAATAATTGAAAAACTCCTAGAGAATACATGTAGAATTCCTGGATGCAATTTTTTAAAGAAAGAAATAGAAACTTTACAAGCAATTGAAGAAATGGCTCTTTACTGCAAGTTTAAAAAGCAGTCACCACTAATACCAAAGGAAGTTACATGTGTACAGAGGTATTACTAAATACCTCCATGCGGTGCCAGATTTGTCTTCCCCAAATGCTACTTTTATCATTCAGTCTTTTCTTAATAAAGCTCAAAAAAATACCCTACACTTCAACACTGTAATTAACATGCAACCCTATACTCCACCCTGTCAGACTGTACAAACTTCGAGGCTTTAAAAAGTCCTTACTCCCCCATTAATTCTTCTCTTTCCACCAGGCAAGTCTATTGGCATCTATCAAGCTTCTTGCTTCTATCTAATGATTCAGAGGATAATCTGAAATTAAGGTTGAAGTATTCAAAGTGAAGAAGTAGCTTGTGTTCTTTTTAAGGAAATATGATTTAAAATATAATTATAAATTACTTTCCTTTAATATTTGGGAAGTTAGGGCAGAATTCGACACTTCTAATTTTACAAAACTTGAGCAATAATTGTTTCCATTGACAGGGATGCCATATTTTGTTTGGTTATTTGTCTTTTTACCCTGACTACTTGGTGAAAACAAATTAATTCTCAAATTCTTGGTCAAGGATTAACATGCTCAGTGCATAGTGCCTTCCCATTGATATTGCTGCTTTGCTTCTTCACTCCAGCCTCATAATAACCCTTATAAGCTCTATTGTTTTGACATAGTGATGATACATGGATTAATAAAAAGTCATGAACTAATCTAGGAGGGCTCTAACTGTATATAAAATTCTTACAAAAACCACCTGATAAGTTAAAAGCTATGAACTAATGAATAACTTTTTATTAGAATCTTGAGGTTGCTTTCGCTTTTTTTGTCAAAAAAAGAATAATTTAAAGCAAGATTTTAACTTAAGAAGTAGACTATTGAGTTGGGACAGATTATACTGAAAATACTCCTAGTGGTTGCCATTGTTTTCTTAACAAAGCCCTATGGAAGATCAGTGGTTTTATGTATAAGAACCCAGAAACAATTTATGCTATACATGAATAGTAAAATCTCAGCTACGTGGCAAATCAATTCACCAAAGATCTATATCCAGGTGAACGGCTTTGGATATTTTTCAGTGTTTGGCCACTGATAGTGAACTCACATCTTGGCAAGGCCATGGATGCCCACTCCTGCATTTTCAGGCAATATTGAGCCTTTTAGAGGGTGGACTATAGCATACATCCAAATTTTGAGGTGATCAAAATGAAACAGAAAGTATATGTGATTGCTTGTGTTGATAGTAAAGCAAGTGGAAAATGAGAACATTAGGAAACTTACCAGCCAGTGAGTAGGTTATTAGACCCACATATCAGAATATAGAAGAAATGGAGGTGACGTGCAGTCACCAGAGTTTCACTGATGTGCAAATGCACCAATTTATCCTGACACCAGTGTCTGTTCCTGCCTCTTCAAGGCTTTCCCTATGGCCCAGGACCCTCTGGAGATTCCAGCTGAGCAAGCTGTTCTCAGAGGGAAAGGAAAAGCCCTGCAGGTGAGCCTGCAAAAGGCCGGGAGCCAAGTTGAGTCAAACAGCCCTCAACGAATGTTAAGAATTAATCATTTATGGCAAATATCCCTTAAGCCTCTTCTCCCTCTGACAGAATTAAAGTTGTCTCGTCCATGTACCAAGAGATAATATTAGAGCAGTTGCACAGTGTGTTATGGTTTTCATGTGTCTGCTTCCTCCAATAGATATAAATTCCTTAACCGTATAGATCTTTCTTAAACCAGGACATACTTGAAAATTAATATTATCTGCCATGACAGTGATTTTCAACTGTAAATGCATATCAGGCATCAATAAGGAGTTATATAAAATTAAGATACCAGGCTCTATTCCTGACATATAGAAATTATTTACTTGATATTTTTGATATTTTCTTCATGCAATATATATGTACTATATATTGATTACTACATATAATTTCTCATGATTATATTACATATCAAAATTTTTTAGTTTGTGAATTTTTTATCCATTTTTATTCTTCAGATATAACATTCACATTTGTTGAAAATAGGGTATATCATTAACTTTACCAATACCTTTTCTAAAGCTTTTTTTATGAGAAGTTGTGGGTTTACATTAAGATCATGCATAAAATAAGGGATCCCATATACTATAAAACACTTTACTAACCAGTTGCTTTAGTTTAATATTTTTAACAATTAATGAAACATTTTAATATTTTTATTACTAATATAATCCTTTGTTTTCCCCAGGTTTCAATGTTTGCATAGTGCAAGTCCGTTATTTTTAAAATTTCATTTTATACACTATATACAATGAAACCTTTCCCCTTTTAACCACCCACAGATATATTTTACAGTCCTGTTAATTACATTCACAATGTTGTTCTGCCATCACCAACATCCGTTACCAAAATATTTTCATTATTCCAAATAGGAACTTGGTGTATTTTAAGCCTTAAATCCCAATAACCTATCCATATCCCATCCCCTGTTAACATACATTCTAGATTATGTCTTTTGATTTGGCTTATTCTAATTATTTCAAATCAGTGTAATCACACAATATTTGTCCTTTTATGTGTGGTTTATTTAACTCAATACTATGTCTTCAAGTTTCTTCTATGTGTTTGCTTGTATCAGAACTTTCCCTTTTTACGGCAGAATAATATTCTGTTGTTTGTATATACATCAGAGAGAATGAAGAAAGCCTCTTCATTTAAAGTATATCTTAACATTTTTATGGTTGGTGGAGATCCACACATTAACTGAACAATTATCCAGTTCCCATCCTGAGAAATTCTGCCACATTCTCTAATGCGACAGCAAGAATCCTGCAAGCACAGGGGCAGTGAATAGTGAAGAAGTGATCTTAATGACTGTACTTATGAACACTTTCTTTTGAAATTGAAACATAGCTTAGTACTATAGGAAGCCTCTTCCTGAGAAACTCCATGTTGCTCAAATGTAGCCTCTTTCTAAGCCAAACTCAGCATATAATTACATTACCTTCCCTGCCCCCCAGCATGAGACATGACACCTGGGAAAGAGCGTTTCTGGCTCTGAGAGATTACTACCAAGAACCACCTTAGCACTGCAACTGGAATAAGACCTTGACTGAAAGGTCAAGGCAATAGTAAAGGGGATAATAGTAAAAACTAATGAGTTTATATGGCGAGGAGACTTCAAAGTGAGTTGAGGTCATTCCAGAGGTCATGCTTATGCACATCTCAGCAGTATCTCATTGACTGTCGCAGTCAATATTGCCTCAAATAGTGGGACTCCTGAGCACTCTGGAGACATCAAGACTATAGGCAGGGATGACAGCTCAGGATTTTGGCTCCCTGCCAGTGGTCCTTTGGAGTTTATGCTACCTAGTATGACACAGTTGGACTCAGTTGGCGTTTCTCTACACATGGCTCTTCTGCCCCTTCTATTTGAACTTACAGTTAGTTCTAGAGTTTATAGGTAGGTGTATGTCCAAGAAACTTAAATTTTGGACATTCCATGTGCCAGGTGGGCCCTGGATCTGAATAGAGTTGCAACACCTACTCTCCAGTTCATTGGGCTCACCCAGGACAACTAAGAAAGAGATGATAATGGAGAATGACCATCCCAAGGAACAGAGAGAGTCTACAACTGCAAGCAAGATAGATAGTCCCATCTATCGGCCCCATGGGATCTAAGCCACCTCTCAATTAGAGGCAAAGTGGGCATCAACATCCCAGAATCCTCAGGATTGGAGAATGAACAGTGGACTAGAGTAGACTTGTGCTTATTCTACTATAGACTTATAGCTATTCTATCAATGGAAGAACTTTTATCACTGATGTGGGGGCAGTGGCCACTGGAAGTTCTGAGGGGAGGGAGAGGAGGAAAATAGGTGCCAAATGGGGGCATTCTTGGGACTTGGGAATTGTCCTGAATAACATTGCAATGGCAGATACAAACCATAATATATCTTGTCATAACTAAAAAAATTGTTGGGGAGAGGGTTTAAACCATAATGTAAACTATAACCCATATTTAGTGGCAATGCTCCAATATGTGTTCACCAATTGTAACAAATGCACCGTAATAATGAAGGATGTTGTTAATGGGGGAAAATGTTGGAGGGGTACAGTGTGAGACATATGGAATTTCTGTACATTTTTATGTGTCATTTATGTAATCTAAGTATCTTTAAAAGATTAAAAAACCCAAGAGATACAAAAAATAAAATAAAATGAAATATATCTCTTTAATACATAGTTTTTTTCTTTCATTTTTTAAAATGTTACATTCAAAAAATATAAGAGGTTCCTATATACCTCCCAGGCCCCATAACCCTACTCCTCCATATCAACAACCCCTTTCATCATTGTGGCACATTCATTGCATTTGGTGAATACATTTTGGAGCACTGCTCCACCACGTGGATAATAGTTTACATTGTAGCTTACACTATCTTCCAGTACATTCAGTGGGTTATGACAGGATATATAATGTCCAGCATTTGTCCCTGCATATCATTTAGGAAAACTCCAAGTCACAAAAATGCCTTCACATAACATCTCTTCTTCCCTTTCCCTGTCCTCAGCAACTACTGTGGCCTCTTTCTCCACATCAGTGCTACAATTTATTTCATTGCTAGTCACAATAGTTCCATAGTAGAATATTAGTAAGTCCACTCTAATCTATATTTTATTCCTCCATCCTGTGGGCCCTGGGATGGTGGTGTCCATTCTACCCTTATATGGAGAATGGGCTTAGATTCCACATGGATGATGGATTCAATTCTCCTGCTTACAGTTGTAGGCTCTCTTGGTTCCATGGTGTGGTGGTTGACCATCTTCATCTCCCTGTTAGTTGACCTGGTAAGTCCAACGAACCAGAAGTTAGGAGTTGCAACTCTGCTGAGGCTCAGGGCCCAGCTGGCACATGAACAGTCCAGAAATTCAAGTCTCCTGAATAGATAACAACCCTTGCACCAACAACAGATTCAGTAAAAGTGACAAAAGAGGCATATGTAGACAGGTCACATCTGAGTCCAACTCCATCACACTCAGGAACACAAATTTCAAAGTAGGGTCAACTGACAACTGACATGGCACTGACCTCCAGAGCCATCTGCCATGACCATAGTACCTGTGGGTCTCTGTAGCCCTAAGCAGAACCAGTACCTGGGATTATATCTACTTTGACTATCTCTGGGGTCCTGCTGAGGAGTGCATAAGCACAAACCCTCTGATGACCTCCCGACTCTTTTTTGAAGCCTCTTAGCTATATAAACTCATTTGTCATTTCACCCTTTATTCAAGGTCAAAAAGCAGGACAGGAGTTTCTTCTGATTTAGGATGAACAGGAAAGGATTTTCCTTGATACAAATATAAATGAAGAACAAATAGATAAGTAGATATGTAAATATTGAGAACCAACTAAAATTAAAAATGAAGAGAATGGAAATCAAATTGATATCATAATCTGATTTTACACTAGATATAAGTGATAACACCTCAAGCAAATACAATTCCTATACAAGGATTGGTAGGTCAACTAAAGTAATTGTTGAAAAGATGGAGCAGCACAGTGAATCCTATTGTCGATGATGGACTATAATAAAAGTTCAAGTACAAGAGTATAATTTCATGAATAATTTAAAAAAGCATCGTAATAATAAAATGTGTTAATAATAAGGTAGTATAAAAAAGGGAAAAAAGGCATATTCATGTCTTAACTCCTGGTCCTGGAGATGTGTACCCATTTGTAATTAGGACCTTTGAAGTAGTTACCAGTTAAGGTGTATCCACACTGAATGAGAATGGGCCTTCATTGAATGATGCCCTTATAAGCAAAGGAAATTGAACACAGAAAAGATAACTATGGAGAGGAGCAAGAAACTGAAAGTCAAAATAATAGAATACAGAAGAAAAAAGAAACATCACTTTGTGATGGGAAAGCCAAGGAACCCAAAGATTGCTGGCCAACCACTACCAACCCGAGAAGGAAGCAAGTCTTCTAAACTCTGAAACTCATGAGCCAATAAATTCCTGCTGTTAAGCCAATACATTTTGAGTATCTATCTATCAGCCTGGAATCTAAGGCACTAGTTGACATAAAGGCTTCCTTGTTTGAGTGAGGCCCATAGCAGGAAAAGGCTCTGCAGGAGGTCCAGGCAATGGTGTAGGGAGCATTACTATTCAGTCCATATAATCCTGAAGAAGACCCTATTGTGTTGGAGGTATCAGTGAAAGAAAAAGAAGCTCTGTGGGGTTTGTAACTAGCTCAAGTGGATATATCACAACACAGGCCTTGGGGTTCTGGAGCAAGTCCACCCACTCTACAGGGGAAAATAATAATACATCTTTTGCAAAGACAGTGTAAGTCTGTTGGATCTAGTAAAAAGTAGAACCCCTAACATTGAGATACTAAATCAATATGAAGTCTGAACTGCCTGTATTGTCAGACCTACGAAATCATTAGGTTAGGTGGGCACAGGAACAATCCACTATATGATGGAAGTGGTTGCTCAGAAATCAGCACAACACAAAGAGAGGGCAAAGGAATTTCAGGATCATGTATCCCTAACCATCATGTAACCACAGTTACTGCACCAGGGCTCTATCTCAGCTCATACTGATGGCCATATGCAAAGGCCTACATGGCCAGTTTAAGTATGAGGAAAACCTCAAGAATGCTTGATCTTAGTATGTGAGTCCAAACAAAAATTAAAAATGAAAATGGAAACCTCCTACTATAGCCTTAATTGGTGGTGCCCTTGAAAGACAGTGCTGTGGGGAAAGGTAATCCCCCCAAAGCGCAAGAGTTTAGGACAATGAACTGGGTGAATAACATTGCATGGAAAAAAGAAAACTCCTGAGGTTAGAATATATACAGATCATTAGCACTGGTGAATTAGTGGTCAAGAAGAAAAATGTGAATGATCAGAGACAAGGAGGTCTGAGGTAGAGGAGTGAGGATGAATATATAGGGAGAATATAAGCTGTGAAGACCATAGTATCATATGCTAATGTCCAGCAGAAAGCAACAACCAAGGGTAAGTCACTAAGCAACTAGGCAGACAAAAGGACTTGATCAGTGTTCTCAGCCTCTGTCATCAGCCACCTCAGTGCTACTAGTGATGAACCTAGTCCCCACAATGGCAGAAAAACAGGCTGTGCATAAGTAGAGAGTATGGAATCCAACATAATTATGACTGATGTTACTGACACAGCTGAATGTCCTGCTTGTCAGCAATAGAGACCAATGCTAAGAATTTAATATAGAAACATTCCTTGAGGATGCTAGCCACCTGGGGACAAGTTGACTACATTGGGCCTTTTCCATCTTGCATCAGCAAGCAGGTTGATCTCACAGTCAGTCTGGGTGTGGAATTGCCTTTCCTGCCTGCAGACTCCAGCAGCACTTCTCTGAGGGATTACAGAGGGCTTGATGCCCTGGCATAAGATTCCAATAAACATTGTATCAGATTAGGGTCTCCCATTATAGGGATCCACTGATCATATAACACACTCCAATCTGCCAGCTTGTAACAGGCACATCTGGAAGTATTAGCTAGAAGAAAACTCTGTGAGGATGTGATAGCATCCTCCTGATTCAGTATGCACATTGAATGTAAAAACTTCATAGTGTGTCTTCACTAAGGAGAACAAATGGGTCACTGAGGACTGTTGTGCATTCTGTCTTCCCAAATATGGGTTCAACAAGGTTTAGAGGTCCTGGTCTCCTAAAGGGTGCATTTTATCTAGAAAGAAAAGTAAGATTTCCATTGAATTACGTTAGAGTTATCATCTAGCTAATTTAGGCTCCTGTACCCAGAAACCAGGAAGCAACAGGAAGAGTATCCAAACTGGCAGGTATAATTGAGCCTAATAATCAGGAAGAAGCAGAGCTATTGTTGTTCAGGCAAACATCCAGCTCATTGAGATCTGTCTGAGACTACTCATATGTGTGCAATACTCCTTCCAGTGCTGTCTCCTGTTTTGAGTTTGAGTCTTTTTAAATCTCCATCATATCTAAGCTGCTCTCACAAATTATTTTCAAATAACTATTGATCTTCTTTATCTTATTGTTTTGATTTTTAATGTCTCCTCACTCATTTTAAAGAAATGAAATCATTCCACAATCATTATAATTTTAAAATTAATCACATAAATATCCTTCTCAAGGATTGCTAACCAACAATTATCATTTCTTACCACTAACATTTCTATTGAGTGTGTAATTCTAAAATTAAAACCTCATTCTGATTGTTTGTTTACATGGTTCACTATATTTTCAACTTCCTTAGCATAGTTTCTCCAGAAAACAAAGGAGGAGTCAGTAAAATTTCAGAGAGTAAAGTTCCAGAAAGTTGGGATAAGGAACCATGCAAAGAAAAAGAGGAAAAGAGTCAACATGAGTGTGCATTGTCTAGTTATTAAGCATTTAATGCAAACGATTTTTGATCCCATGAGAAAGATCCCAAGAAATTATATAAAGTACATCTGAGTTTCAGTGACTATAGGCCATTTTGAGTCCAGGTTTTACTCAACCAACCAAACATACTATTAGTGCTACTTTCAGGCACACTGAGTCTAGAATTTTGATTAGTGCCCCCATATTAAAAATTCAGTCCCATCCAATGTCATATTCTTCCACTTAAATCCAATACACTTAGAATTTCATATTATACAGGTTCCTCAGTTTTCGATCTGTATAAATTCACACAATATAACAGTTCTTTAGTGGGCATTTTTTTACCCCTCTGAAGCCTGTTGTCATTTGAGTGCAATTATAGGTCTAGAAGTTTGCTATCCTACAGAGGAGCCACTCACCATTTGTAACAACTGAGCATCTGATATATGGCAAGTGAGACAGAGGCACTGAATTTCGTATTTATTTATTTTAATGAATTAAGTTTAAAATATGAAGCAGTGTAAAACATTTTCAAAATACAGTATTTTGTTGTGTTTTTAGGGCTTCATAACAAATTGAGATGTTTTGTAAATAAAAAAATATATACTGGGTTTAAAAGATTTTCTTTGAAGGTAAGAATGTAAAATAACTTACAATACTTTATTAATGTTGAAATAATTTTTGGAACTATAAGAGTATTTTAAATATACTATTAAAGTTAATATACCTGCATTTTTTACTTTGTAAATATGGCTAATAGAAAATTATAACTAAATAAGTGTTATACATTATTTATCTATTTGTTAATATCAATCTATTATTAATGAAAGGAGGCAGAAATAGCTAATAAAGAGATTAGCAATTCCCTGCAAGGGAGACATTTTCTTCAGACAAGAGGAGAATATCTACTTCAGGCAAGAGAGGAATACCTGGTTCTGTTAAAGGAATTGGGGCAGAATTTAGGATCTTCTCCCTTGGAACCTACTCATATATCTCCACTCCAACTTTTATGATTTAACTTCTTCCACAAAATGGCCTACTAGGAGATACAGTTTTATTTAGGGTGGTCAAGAAGGGGTTGACTACCAGGTCAGATGGCCCCTCTTTGGAAATGGTGTTTACGTGTGATGAATCTGGACTCAGATGGGATCTCTCTTCATAAGACTTTCATGCTAATGTGCTGGAGGTGCAGTTAGTGTTGGGGTTTAAGATATATTTAGGGGATTTGAATCTCTGGACTGACAATGTGATAGCCAGGTCCTGAGCCTCAACAGACTCCAGCACCTACAATCTGATTCACTGGACTCACCACACTCAGCTAAGATGGAGTTGAAGAAGGACAACCACCACACCATGGAGCCTAGAGTGATTACAACTGAAAGTGGGAGGATTGCATCCAGCATCCATGTGGAATCTGAGCCTCCTCTTGACATAGAGGTGCAATGGACACAACCAATTCAATGTCCACATAGAAAAGGTGGCATTGGATTAGGAAAAGTGGACATGGTGGCTGATGCGTATGGGGAAAGGCAGGAAGAGATGAGAGGTGGAGGCGTCTTGGGGACATGGAGCTGCCCTGGATGGGGCTTCAGGGGCAATCACCGGACATTGTAAATCCTCACAGGGTCCACTGGATGGAATGGGGGAGAGTATGGGCCATGATGTGGACCATTGACCATGAGGTGCAGAGGTGCCCAGAGATGTACTTACCAAATGCAATGGATGTGTCATGATGATGGGAATGAGTGTTGCTGTGGGGGGGCGGGGGGGGGGAGAGGTGGGGTGGGGGTGGTGGGGTTGAATGGGACCTCATATATATATATTTTTTTAATGTAATATTATTACAAAGTCAATTAAAAAAATAAAAATAAAAAAAAAAAAAAGGAATGCTTTCTGATTCCTTACCTGGACATTTAGCAAGGGATTTAAAGCCCTCAGTTCTTTCATTTTCTTTATGCAAGTTCTCTAGTTTGTTTATCACAACAAATCAACTCCCATAGTCTCCTTATTCTCACTCTATACTCCACCCCCTCTGAATTCTAAAAAGATATTACAATATTATAAAAACCTTGTTTCAATAGAATGCTAAGTACAAAATTATATTATAATCAGTTTAAAGAATTAGTTTATCTTGGGGCAAAGTCCACCTGTTGTAGACTCTAAAACTTACAAACATTTATCTGCTTCCAATACACAAATCGACAAACAAAGGATAAACATATTCATTACCACAATGAGAAATTGGGAGGGAAATATGAGTTGCTGGACTCCTACAGTTCCAAAAACATGCAGGGCATACTTCATTAGGTGTCAAAGTATGACAGTCATCAGTCATTCTTAATGTGATGGTTTCTTCTCCCTGGGGCCACATGAGGACCCACCCTTCCCACAGGTTTGCCCATGGTCATTTCCTCGTTCCTTGTTCATCAGGCATCTGGGTGTAGACCAAGCTCCAGATCTCACCCTCCAAGAGTGTCAGGGTGATTTCTGCACTTTGCACAATCTTTGAGTTAGAATCTTAACCTCCCTGATATGGTACAGTGAAGAAAATATTCTCCCTAACCTTTGACATACCGGCCCAACATTCTCAGAGCAACAAGTTTGCAACCTGGCTTTCCCTTATTCTTGAGGGATAGGTTCACCCCTCTCAAACCTATGGGCCATTAACCTCAACCATCCTAAGCCCTGGGGAATGTGCTCCACCCTCTTTGTACCCTGAGGTTGCAAAGTTCTCCCTGAACATCTGGTGGAAACATCCATCCTCTTCAAATGCCAGGGCAAATTCACCCTCTCTGTATACGTGGGTGGGATTCCTCTCTTGGCCCAAAGAGAGATCTTAATACCAGATCTCATTTTCCATGGTTTTCCTCTTGAAGTCAGTTCCCCTTCTATCTCTTCCTTCTATATCCTTTTTAGTCCAAGCTGACAATTGTTATGCTCATACAGCTCTCTCAAAACACTTGTTGGTTTAGCATTCAAGAATCAGCGGTCCAAGCCAACAAACAGTAAGACTTTCCACAAGTTTGCCCTAGTTAACTACATCTTCAATCCTTATTTCCAAGTTTCAAGTTTAGTTAAGTCCTTAAATGGGGCACTATCTTCTGGGGGCTTGATTTCCAGAGACTTGGAATTTCCAGAATCAGTTTCTGATTTCTTTGTGCCCAATAATTCCATTCTCAGCTTATCGCTCTTGTCTAGTATTTTGCTATAAGCTACAAGGAGAAGTCAAGCCACATTCTACAAGTTTTATTTGGAAAGTTCCTCATCTAAAAGCCCAGGCTTGCCATTTTCAAATGTTGTCTTCCATAAAGCATCAGGAGTTATTCTTGCTAAGTTCTCTGAAACTTTAAAACACAGATCACCCTTCTTCCAATTTCCAATAATAGTTTCATCATTTACTTCTAAGACTTCATAACATTTTTTTTAGAGTCCAAATTACTATCAACAGTCTCTTCAAAGAACTGTATGTCTTTTCTACCAAGCATCTCACAATTCCTCCAAAAAAAACCACAAAAAACAAAACAAACCCTTACCCATTTATAAATCCATTCCACCATTTTGGTAATCTCAAAAGCAGTACCCCACTCCTGATAGCAAATTCTGTATTAGTCAGCAAAGGGATGCTGATGCAAAATACCAGATATCTGTTGGCTTTTATAAAGGGTATTTATTTGGGGTAGAAGCTTACAGTTACCAGGCCATAAAGCATAATTTATTTCCCTCATCAAAGTCTGTTGCCAAGTTTTGGAGCAAGATGGCTGCAAGTATTCGATCTACCTTCTACCTCTTAAGGTTCCACGGTCCCAGTTTCTTCTAATATCAGCTGTAGGCTGGGATACATCTTGTCTCTCTTCTGGGGCTCATTTTCCTCCAGGCTCAGCTGCTCTGTTCTTTCCACAGGTTCAGCTGTAGGCTATCAGGCCATGAGGCTTTGTCTCTTTTCCCTGAGGTTTGATTCTCTCTGGGTTCAGCTGCTCCCTCCACAAGATCAGCTGTGAACTACCAGGTGAATGGCTTATCTATTTTCCCAGGGTCTCTGCTGTGTCTAATGAAGCCTCCTCATGTATCTGCTTTTTAGCATACTTACTACCCACCTCCAAAACTCTAACCTCTCTTCTCTCCAGTATGGTTTCCCTGTGAGTCCTACTGACAAAGCTTTATTCATTATTCAATCAAGTAAAAATGAAAACTCTGAATACCATATAATCTAATATGAACAGAGGAAAAGACCAGTTTACAAACATAATATAGTATGTATTTTTGGAATTCATAAACAATATCAAGCTGCTACACTCAATAAAACACTATTTGGTAGCAACTCTCTGGACACCCAATGCCTTGCCTTCTTTAGGCACTTGTTTACAAATATCTATAGGTGATATACATAACTGTTTTGTCACTGTATGTCATAGGCTACCAATGTCCCCTTTTTACCAATGGCATCTGAGGCTTATTGCCCTTAAGTCTAATCAGTTAAAGAACTAATTCCAGATTCCCATCCTTAAAATTCTGTTATGCAAGAACCAACTCTGGTATCAATACTTAAATCAATTAGGGTTTAATTAGGAAAGCAGAACCACTAAAACATTAAGGGATAAGGAATTCATGATAGGAATTAGATGCCCTTGTGTGAGATGCTGGGCAAAGAAAGATCTGAAAACACATTTACTAAACAACCCTCACATATATGAATAAATTGGTGCTTGAAGGATACATTTAACTGATGGGATTGGATTATAAATGTAAAAAGAGCATAAATTGAAGGGAAGTGCTTGATTTTTCATGTCTACTCCTTCTGTGCAATAACCATATCATATAGGTACTATATTTGTTTTTTATATTATGCAAATAGAAAGTGTGAGCAAAAGAAATATGAAGTAACTTTCTCAAAACCATACATCAAGTAGAAGAGCTTGGATTTGAATCCAAATGTTGATAACAAAATTTCTGCTCATCATTTTTATATTCTGGTCCCTTCTTCTCATTCTATTCTGGTCCCTGAGCTTGTTTTATATTGCAGCAAGCCAAGGGGTGATCAGAGAGGGATTGTAAAGTCTTACTTCCATATTCACAGCAAGGTATGTGTACTCAAAAATTCACACACATGAAGTTGGCATTGTCTCCTCTGAATGCTAACTAAGGCATTCCAAACCTGCCCTTTGCTTCAAACCTGCCCTGTGTTTCTCTAGTAGTAACAATTGTTTCTGCTTCCATCCTTCAAGACAGAATGCTGAGGAGTTGATATCAGCAGTATCTAACATCAGTATATATGGTTCTGCATGAATCTATAATCCCAATCACTATGTTTCACAGTGTCTCTTTTCCATTTTCCCATTCATGGATAGCAGGGTACAGTCCCAGACTTAGCCTGATAGTACCTGAATTTTTTATTTGTCCTATCACCATTACTTCCATTTAGAAGAAGAGCCCATGATTTGTAGCATATGGCGAGAAATTACCATAAACCAGGAGTTCTTAACCAGGAGCCATTGGGCCTCAAGAGGTCTTTGGAAAGATTTCAGAGGGACTATGAGTTTGAACTGAAAACACATCAGCTTATTATCTTTATTTTCTTTGACCTCTAACTGAAATCTAGCATTTCCTTCACTTATGAGTATATGCAATAAATAAATTACAGTAGTATTAATTTTACCTGATTGGCAATGGTGTCTGTGGAACAAAAAAGGCTAAGAACCCCTGTTGTAAATGAATCAAGTTTATTTCTGCAGAAAGGATAAAATTTGAGTTACTTATAGAAACCAATGAATGCCCTGGTCTAGCAGGTATGAACATATCTCATCAACCAGCCAGCAGTGTCTTCTTATTTCTGCCTCTGACTTTACTCCTGCGGTGAAAGAATGGACCTCAGACAAACATAGTCCGGTGTCAGAAAAGGGATTTCTGAGGCATATACATTGTGAAAAACAGCTGACATGACAATTCCTAAATATCACACAACACTGTTTCTCTCACTTATTTTCTGTTGCCTAAGTGGCTAGGAATTTCCTTTCTAGCAAACTTAAATAAGAAGAGTCAAAAATAAATAAATAAATAAATAAATAAATAAGAAGAGTCAACCTATCTGGTAGAAGGAAAAAAAATGTTAACTTTAAGTAAAATTTCTTAAATGGCCATAGGGCAAATGACTGGGTATCTTATATACAAAGTAGTTCTCTTATTTGCTGATCCAATACAGGAAAATTAAATAATCAATGAAGTTTTAAATTGCTTCTGGTGGCATCATCGACATGGTGATGTATGACATCACCTGAAAGTGTCTCCACAGAGAATCAGAAAATAAAATGACATACCCCACTTGCTTAGAAATCCAGAGGATGGGAAATGAGACAGGCTTCACAAATTTGAAATGGTAAAAAAGAAAAATGTCAAGTAGGAAATTTCCATCCCAGACCTGCCTGCTTATCCTTTTACCCTTACTAAATGCCGCCTTCCTTGGGAGTCATTCAGAGGCAGTGGTCTAGGTTGCTCATGCCGTGGAAACAGACTATAGAGCCACTCACAGAAGCAAATGAGAACCAAATACATATCCAGGTACTGAGACCAAAGTCTGCAGAGCTCCACATCTCAATATAAGTCTCTAAGCCAGGCTGCATAGAAAGGGGCCCACATGGGGGAAGAAGAAATGTTAGCAAGAGGTGTACTCACTCAATCCAAAACAAACTTTTCTGGCATGACCCACCTTTCTGAATTGATGCCATATAATTTAACTGGAAGCAGAAAAGCCTCACAGAGGGAAAAAAAAAAGTGGAGTTAAACTGAACTGCTGTAAGACAGGATGGGTCCCAGAAATGAAACATGTAAAGAAAGAGAGCATTGAGTGAAGGAGAAAATTTGAAATAATCATAGGAGCTGGGAGAAAATTATGCACGAAAACAAAACAGAGCAGATCAAGATTCCAGGAGAACAGAGTAAAGGAAGCTTTCTCTTGTTGGCAATTAGTCACACAAAATGTGCAAGCTTAAAATCGTACTACATGTCAAAGGTAAGAATCAGACAAGGAAGAATTGAGGAAATCTGAAAAGTTAATTATATAGGTTGTTCTAAGGGTCTAGAAAAAAGCTGAAACAAGTGTCAAAGAAGAGCTTTACAACAAAGTCAATCAAGAATAAAATTGTAGACAAGAGAAATAAACTGACATTCAGAATTTACTCATCCTATAACCAGGTGCCTAGACATTAGCAAAAAATTACAAATTATTAAGAAATAGGAAGATATGGTTAAAACAAGGGAACAAATTAAAACTTCAGGGAAACACTTGAGACAATTAAACAAAGGAGTTCAAACAAATCTTCTAAAACAACTCAAGGAGATGAATCAATATATGGGTAAAAAGCTAAAGCATATGAAGAAGGCAATGCATGAACATAAAGAAGACTTTTACAGTATAAAAAGAAACATAAAGAAGGAAAGCTAAAAACTATAACATGAGACTCTAAGATAGTAAAACCTCATATAAAACACAAATATGTGTGATATTGATGATATAAGTCCTGTTTTTACAAAATATAAATACAAATATACTAGAGAGAAGGAAAAAGATTAGTAGCTGTGTATGACAGGGGAAGCATAGAGAGATTGAGAGGTGATGAGTTCTGTTTTTTGTCTATTATCACTATTATTATTATTATTGGAATAATGAAAGAGCTCTAAGAATGGCTGAATTAATGAATATACAAATATGTGATTACACTGAATAACTATTGACTGCACACTTTGGATGTTTTTATGCTTTATTAACATGTATCAATCCAACTGATTTGTTAAAAACAAATAAATACATTTTTAAAACTTCACAACAAAGGAGAAATTATGAGGATAAAAGACACTAAAATGGAGGTGAAAAATACACTTGAGGGATACAACAGCATATTTGAAAAGAGAGAAGAATATGTTAACTAGAAGACAACAGGAGAATGGAAATCATACAGTTAGAAGAACAAATATAGAAAAGAATAGAAAAAAATGAAGAGTGTCTCAGATTTGAGTGACAGAACAGAGCACACAGATATATGCATCATCAATGTCACAGAAGGAGAAGAGAAGGGAAAAGAGACAGAATACTTGAAGAAATACTGGCCCAAATTTTCCAAATCTTATCAAAGATGTAAATATAGAGGGGAGGGAGGCCCGTCTTCCCGCCCGCCGGGGGCCGGGGCGAGGAGCGCTGGGCGCTGGAAGACTATGAGTGCGGCGAGCTCGGGAGAAGGCCGCCGTCGCCGTGCGCTAGTGTCCCGCCTAGTCTCCTTCAGCGAGAGCCACCCGCTCCACAGCAAATCTCTGAGCAATGAAGAAAACTTGAAACTCTTTGGGAAATGCAACAATCCAAATGGCCATGGGCACAATTATAAAGATTGATCCTGTTACAGGTATGGTTATGAACTTGACTGACCTCAAGGAGTATATGGAGGAGGCAATTATGAAGCCCCTCGACCACAAGAATCTGGATCTGGTTGTGCCCTACTTCGCCAAGGTCGTGAGCACTACAGAAAATGTAGCTGTGTATATATGGGAAAACCTTCAGAAATTTCTTCCTGCGGGAGTTCTTTATAAAGTAAAAGTAGGGAAACGGACTTTGGCCCAGTGGTTAGGGCGTCCGACTACCACATGGGAGGCCCGGGGTTCAAGCCCCGGGCCTCCTTGACTCCAGTGGAGCTGGCCCATGCGCAGTGCTGATGCGCGCAAGGAGTGCCGTGCCACACAGGGGTGTCCCCCGCGTGGGGGAGCCCTACGCTCAAGGAGTGCACCCATAAGGAGAGCCGCCCAGCGCGAAGGAGGGAGCAGCCTGCCGAGGAATGGCGCCGCCCACACTTCCCATACCGCTGACTACAACAGAAGTGGACAAAGAAACAAGACGCAGCAAAAAGACACAGAGAACAGACAACCAGGGGAGGGGAGGGGAATTAAATAAATAAATAAATAAAAATAAATAAATAAATAAAGTAAAAGTATTTGAAACTGACAATAATATTGTAGTCTATAAAGGAGAATAGATTTTAGGGTTAGCATTGTAGAGAGACTTAATTTCTTTCTATATTTGAAAAAGATCTTATCCCCCTAAAGCCTTAAGGAGTCATCATATGGTTGTTGTATATCCACGTTGTGTTCTCGAGTGCCTGATTTATTGAAATTATTGTAAGACCTGTTTTAAGTCGAAATCTATTTTAAAACCAAATTTGTAATAGATCTTTAATAACATTCAGACATTATCCATATCCATAGATATGGACAAAATCCATAGATTAAAAATCCAAATGTTTTGGTATAGGATTATTTGAAACCACGAAGATATGTTTTTGTTACTGTTTTTCTCCATTATCTCATAATTGGTACCCATTTTTTCTTGGTATACACAAATGGTAAAGTTAGCTCCCTTGATTACTTCTTCTCAAGTATGCTAAAGGTAAAAGGTTATTCAGTGAAAATTAGAGACACAAATCATCTAAGACAATGCATTGCAGATGTATATACAAGGATTGATGGAAATGATTTTTTTCCCCTAAAATAAACTCTTTAAATTGCACAAAAAAAAAAAAATATATATAGATAGATAGATAGATAGATAGATAGATAGATAGATAGATAGAAATCCAGAAAGAGCAAACTATTCTACACAGAATAAATCCTAAGACATTTACAATGAGACACATACTAAGTAGAATGTCAATTGTAAAAGATAAAGAGATAATTCTGAAAACAACAAGATAAAAGTGATTTGACACATACAAGGAATCCTCAGTAAGTCTAATTGTCAATTTCTCATCAAACCTTGGATGTGAAAATGCAGTGGTTATGATAAAACTAAAAGTTAAAAATTGCCATCTCCCAATTTTTTAACCAGCAAAATGGTCCTTCAAAAATAAGAGAGAGTTTAAAATATTCATAGTCTGCAACTGCAAGCAAGATAGTTCAATCTATCTATCCATCCCATGGAATCTAAGATCCCTCTCATTTAGAAACAAAGTGGGCATCACCATCACAAAATCCTCAAGATTCCTGTGTGCAACTGGCTCATGCGCAGTGCTGATGCGCACAAGGGGGTGCCCTGCCATGTAGGGGTGTCCCCCACGTAGGGGAGCCCCATGCTCAAGGAGTGCACCCCGAAAGGAGAGCCACCCAGTGCAAAAGAAAGTGCAGCCTGCCTAAGAATGGCACCGCCCACACGGAGAGCTGACACAAGATGACACAACAAGATGACGTAACAAGAAAAGAGACACAGATTCCCGTGCTGCTGACAACAACAGAAGCAGACAAAGAAACAAGATGCAGCAAATAGACACAGTGAACAGATTGGGGGGGAGAGGGGGGAGAGAAATAAATAAATAAATAAATGTTTAAAATAAATCCTCAAGATTTATGTATGAACAATGGACTAAAGTAGATTTATTATTATTCTAGTAATGGAAGAACTTTTATAATTTATATTAAGGCAGTGGTCACCAGAGGTTCTGGGGTGGAGGAGGGAAGAATAGTTGTAACATGGAGGCATTTTGGGGGCATTGGAATTGTCCTGCATGACACTGCAATAATGGATACAGAATATTATACATTTTGTCATAACCTATAAAATTGTGTGGGTCAGAGTGCAAACTATAATGTAAACCATAGTCCACAGTTCGTAGCAAAGCTTCAATATGTGTTCATCAATTGTAACAAATGAACCACACTAATGAAGGATGCTGTTAATGTGGAAAAGTGTGGAAGGGAGAGGGGATGACTTATGGGAACACCTATATATTTTTATTTATTTTATGTAATCAAAACTTTCTTTAAAAATAAAAATACTAAAAATATATGTATATTCACAGATAAACAGCCTTGGAGGAAGTCAGTCAACAAAAATCTGCCCTAATAGATTTACCAAAGGGAGTTCTGCAGTTTGAAAGGAAAAATCAGGAGAAAGTGGCTTGGAGTAGTAAGACAAATTGAAAATCATTAATGTGGGTAAGTAAGAGAATAAATGTAAACTCAATAGTATTGTATTCTCATTATACAAGGCTACTCTTTAATTCATTTTAGACTCAGAATACAATTGAAAAAGAAAAAGGCATATTTCATTATAATGGACATGCAAAATATAAAGCAAAAAAGTGGGACAAAACACCATTGAAGGAGACACAGAAGAACATGGCAGCAGAGAATGTGTTTAATATAGAATCTGTCGATATATTTTCAAATTAGTATATTATAAATGTAGATTGTGTAATAAAAATTCTATAGTAACCACAAAGAAAGTATTTTTAAAATATGCAGAAACAGAAATGAGAAAGAGATCAATCAGATACATCAGAAAAGTAAAAATATAAGGAAGAGGAGGATGCAATAAAAAGAGACAAAGCAATGATATGACATATAGTAACCAAAGGACAAAATGGCTGAAGTAAGTACTGTCTTTACAACAATAACACGAAATATTAATGGATTACACTCTCCAATCAAAAGACACATATTGACAGAATGAACAAAAAGAATAATCCTACTAAATGTTGCTTACAAAACACACACCTTAGACCCCAACCACAAACAGGTTGAAAGTTAAAGGAAGGAAAAAGTTATTCTATGCCAATAGTAACAAAACAGCAAAAAAGGAGCTGGGGAGCTATATTGATATTGGACAATATACATTTAAGTCAAAAGCTATTATAACAAAGAAGAATGCTATATATTAATAAAGAGGTTATCCACTGAAAGGAAATAAAATCATAAATTCATATGTACCTAACCATTGTGCCCAGAAATACATGAGATAAATACTGTCCACACTAAAAGGAGAAAAATGCAAATAAAAATTATAGTTGTCATCTTCAAAGTTCCATTATCATGAAAAGAAATTATCTAGACAGAAGGTCAGTAAGGAAACAGAGAATATGAATAATATGATAAATGAACTATACCTAACCGACATAAACACAGCATTGCAAGCCAAAATAGGAGGATATGCATTCTTATCAAATGCATATGGATCATCTCCATGGTAGACCACATTTTGGGGCAGAAAACAAATCTTTATAAACTTAAAAAGATTGAAATTATAAAAACCGCTATATCTGAACATAATGGAATGAAGAGGGAGCCCTGGAAAATTCATAAATACATGCAGATTAAGCACACACTTTTAAATAATCAGGGAGTCAAAGAAGAAATTGCTAGGGAAATCTATAAACATCTTAAGATGAGTGAAAATGAGAAAACAATGTATCAAACCTATGGTGAAACCAATGTATCAAATCCATTGCAAAAATTATAGCCCTCAACACATTGAAAAGGAAGATAGATACAATTGATTGTACACTTTGGATGAATTGTATGCTTCATTAATATGTATCAATAAAATAGATTTTTTAAATGGAAGACAGTTAAAATAAAAGACCTAAGTGCATACCTTGAGGAACTAGAAAATATGAATGTAAATAAAACCAGAAATGAGAGAGGGGATATCATCACTGATCCCACAGGGGCCAACATAAGAAAATCAATCAATGTAATACACTGTATTAGCAGATAGAAGAGGGGGGAAATCACATGATAATCTCTGCTAATGCAGAAAAGGCATTCAACACAATACAGCATTCTTTCTTGATAAAAACACTTTAAAAGTTAGGAATAAAAGGACAATTCCTCAATATGATAATAGGTTTATATGAAAAAATACACAGCTAACATCATACTAAACAGTGAAAGGTTAAAAGTTTTCCCTCCAAGATCTTTAACAAGACAAGGATGCTCACTGTCATCGCTCTTATTTAACACTGTATTAGAAGTACCTGCCCGAGTACTTAGGAAAGAAAAAGAAATTAAAGGAATCCAAATTGATAGGAAGTAAAACTCTCACTATTTGCAGATGGCATGATCCTATACATGGAATGTACCAAAAATCTACAAAGACCTTCTCAAACTGATAAACAAGTTCAGTAAAGTGGCAGGATATAAGATCCACATGCAAAAATCCATAGCATTTCTGTACATTAATAATGAGCAATTTGAGGAGGATATCAAGGAAAAAAGTCATTTGCAGTAGAAGCTAAAAGAATCAAGTTTCGAGGAGTAAACTTAGTTAGGAAAGTAAAGGACTTCCACACAGACAACTAAAATAATAAACAACATAAATAAATGGAAGAATATTCCACGTTCATGTACTGGAGAATAAATATCATTAAGATGTCAGTTCTACCAAAATTGATTTACAGATTGAATACAATCACAATTAAAGTTCTAACAGCATTTTTTACAGAAATTGAAAAGCCAATTTTCAAAATATTTTGGAAGATAAAAGGGACCCGAATAGACAAATATATCTTAAAAAAGAAAAATGTAATTAGAGGAATCACGCTACCTGACTTTAATGTACAGAGTCTGCAATGTATGTACAGAGTCCTACAATGCTACAGTGATCAAAATTGCATGCCATTGGCACAATTGTAGAACTACTGACCAAAAGAACTGAATTAAGAGCTTATGCGACGGTTTGCTCGGTCGGTAGAGGTGGGGTCTGGCTGCGGACGAGGGGTCAGTCCAGCTCTGGACGAGGGGTCGGTCCCGCTTGGGACGAAGGGTCGGTCCCACTTGGGACGAGGGGTCGGTCCGGCAGCAGACGAGGGATCGGTCTCACAAGGGGTTGCGCGGTTCGGCTGACGGGGTCGCCCGGAGAAGCAGGCGACGAAGGGGTCGCCCGGAGAAGCAGGCGACGAACTGGGGACAAGGGAAGCCAGGCCCTTGTCGGGGGCTCTCAGGACTGGAGGGCGCACGGCAGAAGAACTACCGCGGAGACAAGGTAAACACGCAAGTCCACTTTATTGAGGGAGAGGCAACAGTTTTATAGGGGCTGGGGAAGGCTGATTGGTCGAAGCCACTCCCTGCTCTGATTGGTTGCCGGCGAAAGGTCAGTGGGCGGTACTGGATGGGGGAGGGGTGGTGGTTAGGGATTGGCTGTCGCTGTTGCTGGGGGAAGGGGCAGGGTTTAGGGATTGGTGGCTGCTGTTGCTGGGGTGGAGGGCAGACTTGAGTTTCCCGCCCACGCCTGGCTGTTGTTGCTGTCGGGGGAAGGGAAAAGGGCGGGCTGGATTTTTCCGCCCACGCCTGGCTGTTGCTGCTGTCGGGGGAGGGGAAAAGGGCAGACTGGATTTCTCCGCCCACGCCTGGCTGTTGCTGCTGTCAGGGGAGGGGAAAAGGGCAGACTGGAATTTTCTGCCCTGCGCCTGCGCAGGGAGAAGGAAGAAGGGTGCCGCCCCACAGGCATCGTGTGGCACCATCCGGGAGGAGGGGCGGCCGCGGAAGCATGGCTGCCGAGAAGGGGAGACCCGAGGGCACTCTGCGCCCATGCCGAGCTCCCTTCGGGGGTGGCGGTGAGTCCGACCAGCCACCCTATTATGGGGGCAGCGGCTTGGCCTGCCGCGGCTGCTCCCCCACCAGGCCAGCAAACCACACTTCAGCCCGAGGGGTGACTGCAAGCTTAGGTATAGTCCCATGCATATATGGCCAGCTGATATTCGACCAGGCCACCAAGCCCACTCAACTGGGTCAGAATAGTTCCTTCAGCCAATGGTGCTGGGAGAACTGGATATTGATATCCAAAAGAATGAAAAAAGATCACCATCTCATGCCCTAAACAAAAATTAGCTCTATATGGATCAAAGACCTAAATATACAAGCCAAGACCATAAAACTCCTAGAAAATAATGGAGGGAAGCATCTATGAAATCATGTAGTAAGACATAGTTTCATCAACTTTATACCCAAAGCATGAGCAATGTAAGAAAAAAAATAAATAGGACTCAAAATTAAAAAGCTCTTCTGCTTCAAAGGAGTTTGTCAAAAAAGTGAAAAGGGTGCTTCTCAATGGTAGAAAATATTTAGGAGCCACTTATCTAGTAAAGGTGTAATATTCAGCATATATAAAGATATCCCACATGCTGAAAATAAAAAGAAATACAGTATATTATAAATAGGAAAGAGATTTGAATAGACAATTTTCCAAAGAGGAAATCCAAATGGAAAAATGCACTTGAAAAGATGCACATCAGAAGCTATTAGGGAAATGCAAATCAAAACTACAAAAAGTTTTCCTCTTACACCTATTAGACTGCTTTCTATTAAAATTAGAGAAAACTGCCATTTTAGGATATGGAGGACAAGTAACACTCATCCACTGCTGATGGGCATATAGAATAGTGCAGTCATTGCTGGGGACATTTTGTCAGCTCCTCGGGAAACTAAATATAGAAGCATCATATGATCTGGCTCTCCCACTACTAGGAATATATACAGAAGAATTGAAAGCAGGGGTGAGAACAGATACATGCGCACAGATGTTAACTGCAGCATTATTCACAATTGCCAAAAATTGGAAGAAACCCAAGTGTCCATCAGTAGATGAATGGATAAACAAAATGTGGTATATACATAAGTTGGAATATTACTCAACTGTAAGAAGGAATGAAGTCAGGACACATACAAAAGCATGGCTGAATCTCAAAGACCTTATGTTGAGTGAAGTAAGTCAGGCACTAAAGGGCATATATTGTGTCATCTCACTGATATGAACTAAATATATTGAGCAGACTCACAGAGGTAGAATCGGGAATAGGCTACCAGGTGAAGTTTGAATATGATATGCCTAAGTATAAATATTTTGGGATTTACTCTTTTTGTTGATGTCTGAGCTTCCATTATCTACTGTTTGGAGGCTGGCATTATTTTGGAAAATTTTCAACTATTATTCCTTCAAAAATTTCTTCTCTTCCATTTCCTTTTTCATCTACCTCCAGTACATGAAATTGTCCAAAAAAATTTGAATGTTTCCTTCCTCTTTTTTCACTCTTTTTTTCTCTTTGTGTTTGAGTTTAGGAAGATTCTATTGATATATTTTCAAACTCATGGATTCTTTCTTGGATGTATCCAGTATACTTATGAAACCAACAACAGCATTCTTCATTTGTGGTACAGTGTTTTTTAATCTCTCCTCTTTCTTTTAGATTCTTTCTTAGCACTTTCATGTCTCTATAAAAATTACCCACCTGGATGTACATAATGTCTTTCATTTCCACAATCACATTAATTAACATTTCAGGTCCAAAGAATTAAAAATTTCTCTAATATATACATCTATTTCTGATGCTTAATTATTGATTTGGCCACTCTGTTATGCTTGGTCCTTAACCCATAGAGAATGTGTTTGAGGTTAGGTGGGAAGACTACATAGGTATTAACAACAAGGATGTGGGCAAATGGAAATATTTTTTAACAAGTCAATTATTGAGGAAGTATAAGATAGGAGAGTGTGTAGAAAACAAGCATGACTCTAGCATGGGAGACACAAGCGCGTAGTGCTTTGTGATGGACATCATGGAATTTAAGGTGGAAAAGAGCAAGGATGATATAGCAATAGGAGAATTGAACCAGTACCAAAAAAGTAGAAGTAGGAAGCAACCAAGAGCCTGTATATGACTCAACTTGAATCTTGTTATAGGCAATTTAACAATATTTGCATGCTCACAGTAGGTATGTAAAATCATGTAAGACTCACAAAATAGCAGTACTCATTTACATGATTAAATACTGGAATCTGCATTAAAATAAAATATAAAAACCATCCAAACTGAATGATGGAGAGGACATACATAACAAATCACTAAAGCAGAGACCAGCAGATTTAAAAACTTTCACACAGCCACACTATTATATTGAAAATCAATCCGATAAAATATCCATATCCACATAATGATAGTGTTTCAATTGCCTTAAGTATTTTTCATTTGGTACTCATTTTCACATGAATTCAAATTCGAAAAAGCCATCCTCAAATCCTCTTTACATTCTCACTAAATCATTCAGGAAACATTTACAGATTAAACACCTTCAAGCAAACTCAAAGCCGAGAATGGATAAAAGAGACTGAACAAGCAGAGAAGAATTGCAGTATGAAAACATTTCTTGTCAAAGCAATATGTATTCCTTTGTCACTTTGAATCATGGTAATATAGAACACCATTTACCTGCAAATTTTTCTTCACATATGTATTGATTATAAAATCTTACCTAAGACGGTTTTATTTACCAAAAATAATTTTAATTTAGTTTTATGTTACTTCCACATGAGCATATAACTTGCTAATGAAAACTTTCAGAGATTCAGAGTTGAGCGTTACTAAAAGATATCAGTGCTTATCATAACTATTTTTAAAATTTTAGTTAAGGAATCTTCAGTGAGGGACTGCAGAGAGTCTATCTACATCATATTATCTATTTTATTTTAAATTTCTGAATCTTATATTTGCTTGCTTTTGTTTGATTTTCTTTCCCAGTTATGTAATCTGTAGAACAAATGAGCTCAACATTAATGGGGCTTTAAGATAAAAATTCATTCATTCTTTACATAAATTGTCATTATGATTTATTCATATCTTCAAAACTGTCTAAGTTCACTCTGCTTTTAACAAAAGCAGTGAGCAATTATTAACTTTTAGGAATTTTGGTGGGTATTGAAAAAGAGAAATGAAAAACTACGTCTTAAATAAGTTACATATTACTACAGGAGATAAGACAATAAAGAAAGAATACTGCATTTTAAATCTATAACAGTGGCAACAAGAAGGTGTTATACAAATTTGAATGAGGAAAGCTAAAGCAATATGGATAGTAAACAAAGGAATTTCTCAATATATTGAAAACAATTAAAAATAAAATTAGCAAAATATTTGCTTCTCTATATTATTTGCTTTTTAATAGTTTAATGTGTGGGGACCTCATATTTCTAAAGATATTTCAGAAGACTTGAGAAAAGAGGCATTTTAAAAAATTTATTTTAATTGCTTATCACACACAGAGATATACCCATGAACATATACACATAACACTTGTTTAAGAGAGAATGAGTGTGGATGTGGATTTCTTTGAAAGTGTGTTCATTTTTTTAAAAAGATTTATTTATTTATTTATTTCTCTCCCCTCCCCACCCTGACCTGGTTGTCCGTTCTCTGTGTCTATTTGCTGCATGTTCTTCTTTGTCCACTTCTGTTGTTGTCAGCGGCATGGAATCTGTGTTTCTTTTCATTGTGTCATCCTGTGTGTCAGTTCTCCATGTGTGTGGCACCATTCCTGGGCAGGCTGCCCTTTCTTTCGGGCTGGGTGGCTCTCCTTACAGGGCGCACTTCTTGCACATGGGGCTCCCCTACGCGGGGACACCCATGCGTGACATGGCACTCCTTGTGTGCATCAGCACTGTGCATGGGTCAGCTCCACACAGGTCAAGGAGGCCCGGGGTTTGAACCACGGACCTTCCATGTGGTAGATGGACTCCCTAACCACTGGGCAAAGTCCTCTTCCCTGTTAATTTTTTTTTAAACACACGCCACTGATAAACATGCAAAGTTAATTACACTTTTGAATTTTTTCACCTAACTGAACATCTTCATTTTCCTATAATGTAATATCTTACAAATTACTCTAAGAATTTGAACTATGCTGTTATGGATATTGTTGAGTGACATGGTTGTGTTGATAAGTAAAAATGAGTAAAGTTACAAAAATAGTTATAATCATATTATAAGTTATGCCTACTGACAAGGCATCTCATATAGAATGTTGTTTCTGGTTAATTTTGTCAATATTTTGAAAACGTTTTTGTCCTGCCTGTGATAAGCAGTGTTTCTTTGTGTTCCATCTGTATTCTTCCATTCTCATTTTTGGATCCCTATATTTGTTCAGAGTTTGCCAACCAAACTGGTCTTCCATTGCAGCTGAAATTTCTCACCAAGCTGTTTCGCACATAATTTCCCCAGGATGAGAATTCTAATCTGCTAACTTTTCACAGAGTACACAATGGGATTCATTAGAGGAGGGACCAGAAGGAAGATATCAGCAATGATGATGCTAATAACTATAGAGGCATTTTTGTCATATCGATGGAGAGTAGCCAAGTCGATAATGGGTATAAAGAAGACGAGGACAGCACAGATGTGGGATATGCAAGTGTTGAGAACCTTTAGGCGACCCTTGTGTGAGGTAATGCCCAGAACAATTTTCAGAATCAGCATGTAGGGCACAGAAATGCACATGAAAACTAACATACCTGTAAGAGCCACAAAAAGCCCGTAGATTATATTGACCCTGTTGTCAGAACAGGCCAGTTTCATGACGTCCTGGTGGAGGCAGTAGGAGTGGGACAAAAAGCTTTTCTTGCAAAATTTCAACCTCTTTAGAATAAAGGGGAAAGGGAAGACAAATAACACACTTATTCCAGTCACTGAAAGACCAATCCTAATGACTCTGGCACAAGTAAGGATAGAGGTGTACCTCAAAAGGTTATAGATGGCTATAAAGCGATCAACTGACATGATGATAAGTACTGATGACTCCATAGCTGAGAATCCATGAATCAAAAACTCTTGAGCAAAGCAGGCATGAGGAAATCCCTGTGGCATTGAATAAGAAGATTCCCCGTATAGTTGGAAGGGAGGAGATTGAGAGTCACAGGTCAGAAACTGCCAGCATGAACAGGAAATAATACATAGGCTCATAAAGCATGCTTTCTGTTTTGATGAGAAAAAGGATGGTGCAGTTCCCCAAGCTGGCAAGGAGGTACATGAGACAAATGGGGATGGAAAGTCAAATGTGAGCTTGCTCCATCCCTGGAGTCCCAGTCAGGAAGAAGGTAGAGATTTCCGCTTCAGAGTTGTTGAAGCCTGACATAGCAAGCTTGTGAGGGAATCAAGAAGTTCAAATCAGCATAGGCTTCCTGCAGTGGCATAAATAAGTTGACTCAAATGAGTATGATTTTTCTAAGTCACTCTTTAGATTTCTTGTCATTTCAATTTATTCATATCTTCAAATCTTAGCTATCACTAAGCTTTTAACAAAAACAACTATTATTATGTTCTAGAAATTGTGCTTGATGTTGAAAAGGAGAGAAGTGAAACCTAATTTTTTGCATCATTTTTATATTGGTGCAGAAGATAAACAATAAAGAAATAAAGAAGTAATATTGTTTTTTAGATCTATAACAGCAACAAATAGAAGGTGTTACATAAACATGAATGTGGAATAGTTAAGAAATATGCATAGCAAAGTAGAATTTCTAAATGTTTTGCAATCCATAATTCTTAGAACAAAAACAAAATATCCAGACATAATCCCCAGACCCATATTAATAGGGTAACAAGTGACATACAGAAATATATTAATTTCCATATGTAATGCTCAACAGCCAAATATTAATGTTTCACATGAATTTCCTGGCTTCAGCATTCAGAAAGCAAGCAGAAAATTTCTCAACTTCTATTTTGTATTTCATATTTTAATAGGATAGTGATACTCAATAAGTTTGGAATGTCTATAGTTTAGCACAGAGTAGGATCAAATTAAAGTCCTCACTACAATTGAAATTGCTATTAATAAGTTATTTTGTCCTATAAGAAACTATATTCTTTTACAAATAACTTTGCTTGGACAACTGGACCTCCTTAAGTAAAAAATGATTTGGGCCTATACCTCACATCATATACAAATATTATCTCAAAATAAATCAGAGATCTCAATATAAGAATTAAATCACTAAAAATCTTTAAATATGTTAAAGAATATATTCTTAGATATAATATCAAAAGAATTAGTAGCCAAAGGAACAAAAATAGAAAAGCTGGGCTTCATCAAATCTAACAACAAAAACAAAATAAGAACAATCAAAACCTTTGCATTGCAAATGATAATATTAAGAAAGAAACGATCCTCCCCTGCCACCAGCTGTGACTGTCTAGAATCCCAAGAGTACATAGGCAGTGCCTAAAGAACAGACCATTATGACTCACCCTTGATATTGATGGTTGTGCTTATGAGCCTCATTCTTGTGAAACTGTTACTTAATTTAGTGATATATATATCAACTAAATGTTACCTCCTTAAAACCTCCTTGTTGCTCAAATATAGCCCCTCTCTAAGCCAAACTCAGCATATAATCTCACTACCTTCCCTCAAACATGAGACATGACTCCTGGGGATGAGCGTTCCTGGCACCAAAGGATTATTACCAAGCACCAACTAGTGATGCGTTTAGAAAAGACCTTGAACAAAAGGGGGAAATATTAAATGCAAATGAGTTTTTATGGCAAGAGATTTTAAAGTGAGTCAGGAGATCATTCCAGAGCTTATACTTTTACAGGTTTAAGGAGGATCTCACAGACTGCCACAGTAAACAGTACCTCAAGCCTGAGAGATCTAGAGACATCTAGACACTATACACAAAGCAGATAAGTCCAGTAATTCAGCACCCTGCCAGTGGGCCTTATTTTGGGATATATGATAACCTAGTCTCCCAATGCATCGGAGTTAGACTCATTTATAATTTTCCTAAAATTGTTCTTCTTCCCCTTTTATTTGAACTTATAACTACCACTATACCTGTTAAACATGTGCAGGAGAGACTTTAAATCTTCTGACTTTTCATATGCCAGGTGAGCCCTGAATCTCAGCAGAGTTGCAGCCAACACCAACTCTCCAGTTCATTGGACTTGCCCAAGACAACAAACAAAGGGTTGATGATGGACTATGCCCATTCCAAAAAAAACAGAGTATCTACAAATGCAAGCAAGACAGTTCCATCCATCTGCGTCATGGAATCTAAGCACCCTCTCAGTCAGAAGCAGAGGGGGCATCACCATCCACAAATCCTCAAAACTGAGGAATGAAGAAACATAAGAGGGAAATACACTTATGGACTAAAGTAGACTTACTATTTTATTAATCTAATAATGGAAGAACTTGTAACATTAATAGAAAAACTGTGGTCACCAGAGACTCTGAGGAGAGGGGGAGGGAAGAATAGGTGTAACATGGGGCATTTTGGGGACATTGTAAGGGCTCTGCATAGCATTGCAATGACTGATACAGGCCATTATACATTTTGCCAAAATCTAAACCCTGTGGTGCAAAATGTATACAATAACGTAAATTATAGACCATAGTAAGTAACAAAACTTCAGAATGACTTCATCAAATGAAACAAATATTCAACACTAATGAAAGACGTTTTTTAATGGGAAAAATGGGGGAGGAGAATGGGATGGGATATATGGGAATCTCCTATATTTTTGATGTAGTATTTATGTAATCTAAATCTTCTTTAAAAGCAAAAAGAAGTAAAAAGATAACCAGCAAAATGAACAAAAAATATTTGTAATTTCTGTATCTAGCCTAGTATCCAGTATATTTAAAAAATGCTTACAACTTAAAATGAACATGAAAAATAACCTCAAATCATTACTTATTAGGAGAAAGCAATTTAACCACATGAAATTAGTATTGCATATTCATTCAATTGTGACTGTTAAAAATAAAACAATAACAAATATTAGCAAGGCTGTGCAGGAATTTGAAACTACATTGCAGATGGTATTTTAAATGGTGTCATCTTTTTGGAAAACAATCTGGTAGTACGTCAAAATTTTAAACATAATAGTTTCCATGTGCCCAAGGGAAAGCAAAACATTTGTTCACAAACAACTTGTACCCAATTGTTCATATAAGCATTACTCATAATAATTAAATGTAGAAACATCATAAATGTCCATTTAAGGGTGAATACATATAGGATGAAAAATTGTTTAGAAAGAAAAATGAATTAAATAAGGACACATGCTACAACATGGATGAATCTTGGAAATAACATAATGCTAAGTGAAAAAAGACAATTTCAAAAAACCTCATTGTTGGAAACTGAGGCATAGTGGTCTCACCAGTAGAGACCTGCTATTTCCATGATTATGCTTGCACCCTAAGGAATGCAGTAATTAAGAGTTCCCAGCAAACCGGATGAAGCTGTTAAAGGCTGAAAGAAAAGATGAGCACATACCTTTTGTAGTAAATAGAACACTTAGACTTTGTACCTTGAGATAAGATTTTTTTGAATTCCTTAGACTATGAGTAATGCTGATAGTTAATTGCATGTTGCTGCTTGTTGTCACGTAGACTGGGGTATATAGAAAGCCCCTTGTAAACAATAAAGTTGTCTGATGATTCTCTAATCCCAGACCTCCTGATCCCAGCTCTCTCGTTCTTCCTTTCTTTTTCTTTCTTTCTCTTTCTTTTACTCTTGCTCATTCTTGCTGTTTGTATCCTTCTCCCTTTTCTCTTTCTTTCATTCCTGATACCCTTCAGGTCCAAATCTCCAACACCTCATTTTGAATTATTTCACTATACATAGGTTAATACCTCATTTTCTCACAGTTTCTTGATCTCAAATCCTAGATTACCATTAGATCAGTGTTTCTGAGGGAATAATATAGTCTGGACAATGATAGTTTGCAAGTGGAATTTAAAAAAGGAAGAAAGGGGAAAAAAACATTTAAAGCAAGATAGGTACATTTTTTATAACCATGGGATGGCTGATGTTTTATCGTGGCATAAAAGCAATTTTATTGAAGATAACTTGTTCACATTATTGAAACGATCAATTAGAATTCCTAGGGGTGAAAGTCAACATTATACTTAAATATATATTTTCACCATATGTGTTTTGCTTTCCCATCAAATCCTGATTATTAGAGAATTGACGTTCCCCTAAAGTGGCACCAGATCACTTTTCCGTACGCTACCTTGTTCTCTTCTCTTGGCTTCTCTTGTTCTTACACCTGTTGCAAGGGTCATATAGATTATTTTTGGATATATTAAATGCACAGCTTCTCTATTTTTCTAAATGTTCTAATTTTCTCACAGTAACTTGTTATTTTCACTGTTTTTCTTTTTGGTTGGCATATATCACACCCCTGTATCCTTTCTCTTATTTCTAATCTCATATCCATAAACAGCAGTATAGGCATGAGTTGTTTCTCAACTATCATTTCAAAGGCCACGTCTCTTGAGCTATTGAATTGTGATCTCTGGGTTGACCTCCCATCTCTAAGGAGTGAATTCTTTTTTCCATTTTCTTCCCTTTCCAGGTTGCCTGTATGTAGTTTGATGATAAGCATATGTGCAGAAAAATTACGTTTTAAAATAGATGGACAGTAAATAATTATAAAACTATCAGAGAGTACAGTGGAGTACCTGGATGTAATTTTTCAAAAAGTAATTAAAACTTTGCAACAATTGAATGGATGGTTATTTCATTCAAGTTTAGGAGGCATTCACCACTAATACCAAAGAAAGCTATATGTGTACAGAGGTGTTACTATATGCCTTGTATTAAGTGTCATATTTGTTTTCCCACAATGCTACTTTTATCATTCTTTTTTTCCTAATAAACCTCAGAAGAAGACCCTCCTTTCAACCACCTGATAGGCATGCAACCCTGTACATTGTTCTGTCAGCGCATACACACTTCCAGGCTGTAAACATACCTTACTCACCCATTAATTTCTCCATTACCACCATGCAGGTCTACCAGCTCCTAAACATGTGCTATTAAGCATCTTGCTACCATGCTACCTATTCAGAAGATAATCTGAAATGAAGTTTGAAGTATTCAATGGAAAGAAGTATTTTTTGTTGTTTTTAAGAATACATCTTTTTATATATCATTACAAATTACTTTCCTTTAATATTTGGGAAATTAGAACAGAATTTAAGACTCCCAATATTACCAAACTTCAACAATAACTGTAGTTTCTGCTGATTAGGATGCCATATTCTCTTTATAGGTGTTTTTACACTGATTA
The DNA here is from genome assembly GCF_030445035.2 of Dasypus novemcinctus. Taxonomy (NCBI): domain Eukaryota; kingdom Metazoa; phylum Chordata; class Mammalia; order Cingulata; family Dasypodidae; genus Dasypus; species Dasypus novemcinctus. Next base: position 97,655,118 of record NC_080682.1, on the reverse strand, counting down.
CTTACTGAAAATGAGTTAATCCCCAAATTCTTGGTCAGGGATTAACATTTGCACAGTGCATAGTACCCTCCCATTGATAATATTGCTGTTTTACTTCCTCTGCCTAGTTTCAGAGTAACCCATGAAAGCATATGTTATTTTGACACATGTGGTCATATACTGAGTAAATGAAAAATCATAACCTAATCCAGGAAGATAGTATCTTTAAATGAAGTTCTTATAAAATCTACCTGATATCTTAAAAGATATGAACTCACAAATAAATTTTTGTTTGATTCACAAGGCTGCTTTCTTTTTTGTCAGAAAAGGATTAACGTAAAGCTAGATTTTAACTAAGAAGTATTAATAATAGCATACTGAGGCATACTGAGTTAGGACAGATTATACAGACAAAAAATCCTAGTGGTTGCCGTTGTTTTCTCAACAAACCCCACAGCAAGGTGAGTCGCCTTGCATTTTAGCACCTGGAAAAAATGTACCCTATTCTGTATAGAAAATCTCTGCTACTTGGCAAACCAATTCACCCAAGATCCAGGTCCAAGTGTTTGTCTCTGGATTTCTTTCAGTGACCATGATTGAGTGCTTGCATCTATTTGATTTGTATTGCTTGGCAAGACCATGGATGATCACCCATGTATTTTCAAGCCATAATGTGGCTTTTATAGGGGGGATTATGACATCCATCCAAAGTTTATGTGATCAAATTCAAACAGAAAGTATGTGAATGACTGTTTATGTTGATAGAAAAGCAAGTGTAAACTGAAAACATCAGGAAATTTACAGTCAGTGAGTAGGGTGCTAGACCCACTTGTAAGAGTAAAGAGGAAATGGAGCTGACATGCAGTCGCCAGAGTATCACTAATGTGTAAGCCCAACAATTTATCCTGACCCACAGGTTCTATTCCTGCCTCATCAATTCTTTCTTTCCCTAGGGCACAGGACACTCTAGAGATTCCAGTTCAGCAAACTGTTCTGAGGGGAAAAGGAAAAGGCCTGCCTGTGGACCTGCAAAGGGCCTGGAGCCATGCTGAATCAACCTGCCTCCTCCTACGAATGTTAAAATGTAATCATTTGTGGCAAATATCCCTTAAGCCTTTTCTCCTCCTCCTGGCCGTATTATAGTTGTCTCCTCCATGGTCCCAGAGGACCCTGTGAGTAATCTTAGAGTAATTGCACAGTGTATTATCCCTATGTCTTTGTGTGTCTGCTTCCTCTACTATGTATAACTTCCTTAAATGTATAGATTTTCTCCATACTGGGAAATATTTGAAAATTAACACTATCTTCTAGGAGAGTGATTTTCAACTGGAATTTCATATTTTTCAGATTTTTTACTTCGTGAAGTTTTTATCCACTTTATTCTTCAGCTATAACAATCACTTTTGTCAATAATAGGGTATATCATAAAGCTTAACGGTATTTTTTTCTAAAGCTTAAAGAGAAGTTGTGGGTCTACATTACAATCATGCATAAAATAAAGGAGTCCATAGCTACACTACATCGTTATTAACAAGTTGCTTTGTCATGGTACATTTGTTACAATTTATGAATGCAAATTTTTATATTTTCACTATTAATATACCATCGTTTATCCTAGGTTTCATTGTTGGGTTGTGCAAGAAGTCTGCAATTTAAAATTTTTTTTCTTATATTAAATAAAAACAATGTAGCCTTTCTCCTTATAACCATCCTCAGATATATTTTTCACTACTCTTAATTAGATTCACAGTCTTGTGCTGCCATCACCAATATTCATTACCAAAACATTTCAATTACTCCAAAAAAGAACTCTGTACATTTTAAGCCTTAACTCCCTACTACCTATCCGTACCCCATACCCTGATAATCTACATTCTAGATTCTGACTCTTGAGTTGACTTGTTCTAATTATTTCATACCATTGTGATCACAAAAAATTTGCCCTTTTGTGTCTGACTTATTTCACTCAACAAGATGACTTTGTAGTTTATCTATGTGGCTGCATGTATCAAAACTTCATTCCTCTTTATGGCTGAATAATATTCTGTTGTTTGTTTATACCACACTAGCCACACTAGTGATCACAATAATGAAGAATGTCTCTTCATTTAAATATATCTCTTTATCACATAACCTACTTCATAACATCCTTATGAATGTAGAAATAATAGGACAGAAAGTTTTTCTGATAGTACATTAAATGATTCAGAATGAAAAAGAAAGGTTTATAAGAAAAATATTTTTTAGAGAAACAACAAGTACATTTTTGATGATTTCAGCACTAGTAAGTACATTAGGTGAATGTATCTCAGAGGGTTGCAATTGATAATAAATCCAATAAGGGATATAATGAGAATTACACATTATATAATAGCCACTTGCTGTGATGTGCATAGATCTTTTGAATACAACTAGAATACTGTATACATAATTCTTTGTTACAAATCTAAATAGAGGAGAAATAGATAAGTAGATATCAAGATCTAAATAAAAAGAAAAATGAAGAGAAAGTTAATGAAATTGATATCAAAATCAAATTTTATATCAGATATGTGATAACTCATCAAGTAGATATAATTCCTTCACAATGACTGATTGGTCAACTAAAATGATTATGCTTGTGCCTATCCTTCAAAACCAAGAACTTGGGACTTGTCTTTTTTTGCAATTATATTGGAATCTCTGTCCTGTTAAGAATTTGTTTAAACTTTCATTGAATATACTTCCACTTACTCAAACATATATTTGTATAACAATATTCTTTGTGGATTAATTAACAATGGCTGAAAGATGGAAACAACCTAAGTGTTCGTCAAATGATTAATGGGAAAAATTGTGGTATATAAATACAATGGAATATTATTACCTGTAAAAAGGAATGAAGTCCTGATGCATGAGAAGCATGGAAGAAACTTGAGGACATTTTGCTAAGTAAAATAGGCCAGATACAAAAGGAAAAATATTGTATGATCTCATTGTAATGAGTAAACTCATAGAGTTAGAATATAGAATATAGGTTACCTGAAGATAGATTGGGATTAGAATGGGGAGTTGTTGCTTAATTTGTACAGAATTGCTATTTAGACAGATGATAAAGGTTTGAAAATAAATGGTGATGGTGGTGGTAGCACATTATTGTGAGTGCAGTCAGTAACACAGAGCTATAGAGGTGAATATAAATAAAAGAGAATCTTTAGGATATATAAATTACTAGACTATAATTAAAAAAAAAATAAAGGACTGTGCAACACAGTGAGCACAACTGTAGATAATAGAACGTAGTTAATAGTACAAGAATGTTATTTCATGAATTATTAACAAATGTATGATAAAACGCAAGGTGTTAATAATAAGGTGGCATAAAAAAAAAAAGGAAAAAAAGGCATATTCAAGTCCTAATTCCTGGTCCTGTAGATGTACACCCATTCATAATTAAGAACCATGAGGACATTATCGGTTAAGATGTGCCCACACTGAATGAGGGTGGATCTTAATCCAATGAAGACCTCAGAAGCAAAGGAAATTGGACACAGGAAAGAAATCATGAAGAGGAGCAGGAAGCTGGAAGTCAACTTAATAGGACCCTGAAGAAAAAAGAAAAGGAACATCACCTTGTGATGGGAAAACCAGCAACTATACAAAATACTATCAACCCTGGGAGGAAGGTCGTCTTCTAGGCTCTGAAACCCATGAGCCAATAGATTCCTGTTGTTAAGTCAATCCATTGTGTAGCATCTATCTTCTAAGCCTGGATTCTAAGTTAATGATCAATACAAAAGACTTCCTGGTTCGAGCAAGGCTCACAATAGGAAAAGGCTTTGTAGCAGATCCAGGTTATTGTGGTAGCAGCACTGCTACTCAGGTCATGTAATCCTGCAGAAGACCTTACTGTATTGGAGATATAAGCGAAACAGAAAGATGTTTTGTGAAGTCTGTAGCCAACTTGAATGAATATATCATAGCAGAGATGCTGGGGTCCTCAAAGAAAGCCATACCAACTGCAAGGGAAAATAATATATCTTTTGCAAAAGTAAGTGTAAGTCTGGGTCATGTAAAGTAGAATCCCTAACATTGAGTACTAAGTCAATACATAGTCTAGTTATCATAAATGATATTGCAGGGACAGATGCTGGACCTTATATATCCTGCCGTAACTCACTGAATGTACTGGGGGAGGAGAATGAACTGCAATGTAAACTATAATCCATGCAGTGCAGCAGAGCTCCAAAATGTATTCACCAAGTGCAATGAATATGCCACAATGATGAATGAGGTTGTTGATGTGGGAGGAGTTGCAGGTATGGAGTGTGGGGTATGTAGGAACTTCTTATATTTTTTAATGTAACATTTTTTTGTAATCTATGTATCTTTAAAAAAAGACAATTTAATAAAAAATATGCAGGCCGAATTACATGTAATGTGAGACTTACTGAGTCATAAGTTTGGGCAGGTGCAGAAACAATCTATTTTATGATAGAAGTGATTTCTTCGAGATTGGCACAAGCAAGATGGGATGGCAAAACGAGTTTCAAGATCATATATTCCTCACCATCATTTCAACACCACTATTGCACCAGTGACCCCTCTTGGCTCACACATGGCCAAATACCAAAGTTATATGGTCATTGGAGGAAAACCCCATGATTGGTTGATCTACTTCAGTATATGAGTCCAAACAAAAATTAAGAGTAAAAATGGATAGATACCACTATAGCCTTACTCAGAGGTGTCCTTGAAAGACAGTGATGTGGTAAAAGAAAATCCTCCCAAAGGGCAGAGTTTGGGACAATGAACTTGTTGAATACCTTTGCATGAAAAAAAAAAAGACTGCTGAAGTTAGAATATATGCAAAATCATTAGCAATGGTGAATTAGTGGTTAAAAGACTGAAAGGAAAATGGTTAATCATCAAAGACAAGGAAGTGTAAGGTAGAGGAATGAGAATGAATATATGGGAGGAATATAAACTGTGAAGCCCTTTGTATCATATACTAATGCCAAGCAGAAAGCAACTATCCAGGATAAGTCACAAAACAACCAGTCAGACAAAAAGACTTGATCAAATTTCTCAGCTTCTGTCATTAGCCATCTCATTATCACTAGCTATGAACACAGTCCCCACAGTGGCAGAGAAATAGGCTGCATATAGGTCTAAGAGTATGGACTCCAGCATAGTTAAGGCTGATGTAGCTCCTGACCCTGCTGAATGTCCTGTTCGCCGATAGCAGAGACTAATGCTTAGAACTTGGTATAGAAACATTCCTCGAGGATACCAACTAGCCACTTGGTGACAGGTCAACTACATTGGGCCTCTTCCATCTTGCATCAACAAGCAGGTTGATTGCACAGGCAATCTGGATGTGGGACTGCCTTTCCTGACTGTAGAACCCAGCAGCACTTTTCTGAGGGTAACAGAGTGCCTGATGAACAGGTGTAGGATTCCAAAATACATTTTATCAGATTTGGGGCTCACATTATAGGGATTAACTGATTTTACCACACACTGCTAACCTCCAACCTAATAGAGTAGTAGCACTGCTTCCAAAAGGCATATGTGAAGTAATAGCTGGAAGCAAAAATGTGAGGATGTAATGGCATCCTTCTGGAGTAAGCACATTGAATGAAGGAACTTCATGATCACTGTGACCCACTAAGGAGAACAAATGTGTCATTAATGGCTGCTGTGCTTTCTGTTTTCTCAAATATGGATTTCCAGGTTTAGAGGTTCTGGTCTCCAGAGGGAACACATTTTGTTCAGAATGAAAGCAAGATTTCCATAGAATTATAGGCTATTGTTATCAATTGGGCATTTTAAATCCTTGTACCCTAAACCAGGCAGCAAGCAAAAAGGTAGAGTATCCAAACTGGCAGGTATAATTAAGCCTAATAATTGGAAGATGTAAAGATGCTATGTGCATGCAAAAATCCAGTTCGTTAAATTCTATTTGGGGAGTATTCTAACGTGTACAGTACTTCCTCTAGCACTCTCTCCCGTGATAAGGTTGAATCTTATTAAATCTCCATTGCAACTAACTTGCTCTCACAAAACATCTTCAAATAACTATTTATCTCTTTTACCTGATTATTTTATTTTTGACGTTATCTAATTCAGTTTAAAAAATGAGAACATTCACCAATCATCAAAATTTTTGTTGCCACACACATAAATGTGGCATATATACTGGATATTTCAATTCATCATTTTTTAACATGCATTTCCCTCTAAATTAACCACAAAGTAATCTTTAGCAAGGATTGCAGACCAGCAATTATCATTATTTTGCTTACCATTAGCACTGGGCTCCTTTTTACTTTTGGTCAAGGGTGTAATTCTAAAATTAAAACCTCATTCTGATTGCTTGTTTACTTAAGCCACTGAATTTCCAATTTTCTTAGAATAGTTTCTCCAAAAATAAAGCTGAAGCCAGTCAAATTTCAGGAGTCAAACTCCCAGAAAGCAGGGGTGAGGGATCATGTAAAGAAAAAGTGGAGAAAGAGTCAAGTAGAGTGTATGTTGTCTAGTTTTGTGTCATTTTTAAAGCAAATTTGTATTGTCTTTTTAAAAAAGAAACATAGATCACACAAAATGTTACACTGAAAAATATAAGACATTCCCAAATACCCCAGGCCCCACATCCCCACCCGTCCCACATCAACACCTTTCATCAGTGTGGCACAGTCATTGCATTTGGTGAATGCATTTTGGAGTACTGCTACACCGCATGGATTAGAGTTTACATTGGAGTTTATGTACTCCCCTAGTCCATTCAGTGTGTTATGGCAGGATACATAATGTCCTGCATCTGTCCCTGAGATATTCAGGGCAACTCCAAGTCCTAAAAATGCCCCCATATCACATCTCTTCTTCCCTCTCCCTGGCCTCAGCAAATTTTGTGCCCACTGTCTCCACATCAATGATAAAATTTCTTTCATTGCTAGAGTCACAATAGTTATATAGTAGATTACCAGTAAGTCCACTCTAATCCATATTTTATTCCTCCGTCCTGTTGACCCTGGGTTGGCGATGTCCACAACACCTCTAAATTGAGAAGTGGCTTAGGTCCCATGTGGCTGATGGATGCAATTCTCCTGCTTTCATTTATAGACTCTCTCAGTTCTTTGGTATGGTGATTGACCATCGTCATCACCCTGTTTGCTGACCTGGTTGAGACAAATGAACTGGAGAGTAGGTGTTGCAACTCTGCTGAGGCTCAGGGCCCAGGTGGCACATAGACAGTCCAGAGAATCAAGTCTCTTGAGCATACAAAAACCCCAGTGCCTATCACAGGTTCAGTAAAAGTGACAGAAGAGGCATCTGTAAAGAGGTCACATCTGAGTCCAACTCCATCATACTCAGGAGCACAAATTCCAAACTAGGGCCCACTGGCAAGGCAGTGAACTCCAGAGCCATCTGCCATGACCATAGGGTCTGAACCTGGGTGTCTCTGTAGCCCTCAGGAGCACCACTACCTGGGGTGTACACACTTTGGCTGGTTCTGGGACCCTGCTGAGATGTACATAAGTGCGACCCCTGTGATGACCTCCCAACTCATTTTGAAGTCTCTTAGCCATATAAACTCATTTGTCTTTACCATTTCACCCTTTTACTCAAGATCTTTTTCTAGTTGCATCACCAGCTGTTGCTTGGTAGCAATCCCTTGGTGCCAGGGAGGCTCATCCCTGGAAGTCATGTCCCATGCTGGGGGTAAGGTAATGCTTTTACATGCTGAGTTTGGCTTAGAGAGTGACCACATTTGAGCAACACAGAGGCTCTCAGGAGGTAACTCTTAAGTACCCTGCAGCTTTAGGCCTAGTTCAAATTTCAAGCACACAGGCTCATAAGCATAGTCATCAATATCAAGGTCCCATCATTGGACTATTCTTCTTCATTGGTCTTTGCCCTTGCACTTGGGGGATTGTTGCTGTACCTTTGGGGAATGTGACAGAGGTCCCTTGGCTAGGAACTCAGCACTCCCTCAGCTGTCATGTGAAACTCTACCTTCTATGACAATACCCAATGGATATCCGAACATATTTTTATACCCTATGTACATGCCCTGGAGAACTCCCTCCCACACATGCATCCCTCTTTAGTGATATCCCTCATCAGTGCTCCTCCCAGCCATAGCTGAACCCCTCTGTGATCCAAAACTTCTTAAATAATGAAGCCTAATATATTGCCAAATTCAATTAGTAGGAAAATAAACTAGTAATGATAGGTTAAAAGATTAGAAGTAGAATACATAATAACTTAGAAAAACTAAAATAAGTAAAAAATAATTAAGAATATTAATAAATGGAAAGTACAATAAAACTTTCTTTTTGATGCTTTGCCTTTCATCACTATAATAAGTGTTGCCCAGTATGTGCAGTGGCAGAGCAATCTCTTCTGTTCCTTCATTAGCATTTATATATTTTTTTAATTTTTAATTTTTTCTTCAAAAAAGTGTTAGATAACAGTGAAGTCACATACTCAATGTAGGGGACTCCCATATACCCAGCATCAAACCCTTTCCCCCTTCCCCAGCAATGATCTTTTTACATGTGAATGTTATGCTACTGCTGATGTACAGATATTGAAACATAGCTACTAACTATGGTGCCATTTTGGATTACATTATGGTTTACATTTTAGACTATACACCTTTATAACTTTTTTGTGATCCCATAACAATAGGCCCAAGAAGTCATAGAAAGTAGATCTGAGCTTCATTTACTGAAGGTTAATTTTGAGTCTAGGTTTCACTGAACCAACCAAGCTTTACCATTAGAGCTACGTCAAAGCCCATTTATGCCCTCTGTCAAGATAAACACATTCATATTCCGTAGAATTATGTCCCAGTTGCCTTCTTTCCACATATCCCCACACCACTGACACCCTGCATCAGTGACCCTCTCTCTCCTACCATATTTGCCAAAAGAACATTCTCACCATTGAAGTTTCAACCATAGACCTACAAATTCCTACAAAACAGAGTTCACCTACTCCTTCCTGCTGGCTTCTCCCCAGTTCCATGGAGAGTCCAACCCATCCACCCCACAGTACTCACCCTCACATTCCCATACTGCTGCCCCCACTCACATCCTTGAACTGCCAACACCCTTATCCAATGCCCTTACACCTTATCATAGGCCATTTTATATAGATGTCAATTTATACAGATAGCAAACTGAGGAACATATATAATAATACCTTCAAAGTGTATTGGATTTTAGAAGAAGGACTATGACATTGGATGGGACTAAATTTTTTATATAAGGATACTAAAGAGGGATTATAGACTCAATGTGCCTTTTTTATAAAAATAATTCCTTATTTTTAAAGATGCATTAGATTGCTTTAATGGTACATTGGTATTATAGGCAATTCTTATATACCTGATTCTCTATGCCTCCTACACTTTACACCATAAACAATATCTTTCATTAGTTTGGTACATTTGTTACAATTGATGAACACATTTTGAAGCATTGCTACTAACCATGGTCTATAGTTTATATTATGATTTACACTTTGCACCACACAATTTTATAGGGTTTGACAAAATGTATAAAGGTCTGTATCCATCATTGCAATATCATGCAGAACAATTCCATTGTCCTAAAAATGCATTGTTTCACATCTATTCTTCCCTCCTCCTCCCTTCAGCACCTGTGGACCACTGTCTTAATATCAGTGTTACACGTTCTTCCATTACTAGAATAATAATAAGCCCATTGTTGCATTCCTCCCTTATGTTTGTTCATTCTTCATTCTTGAGGATTTGGGAGTGGTGATGCCCACTCTGCTTCCAATTGAGAGGGAATTTAGATCCCTTCTGTTAGACAGATGGAACAGCCTTGCTTGAAATACTTGATACTCTCTCTTTTTTGCGATGGGCCTTGTCTATCATAGCCTTTTTTTTTAAAGATTCATTTATTTTATTTATTTCTCTCCCTTTCCCTCCTACCCCAGTTGTCTGTTCTTTGTGTCTATTTGCTGCGTGTTCTTCTTTGTCTGCTTTTGTTGTCAGCGACACGGGAATCTGTGTCTCTTTTTGTTGCGTCATCTTGTGTGTCAGCTCTCAGTGTGTGCGGTGCCATTCCTGGGCAGGCTGAACTTTCTTTCGTGCTGGGCTGTTCTCCTTACAGGGCTCACTTCTTGTGCATGGGGCTCCCCTACGCAGGGACACCCCTACAAGGCATGGCACTCCTTGCGTGCATCAGCACTGAGTGTTGGCCAGCTCCACACGTGTCAAGGAGGCCTGGGGTTTAAACCGTGGACCTCCCATGTGGTAGACAGATGCCCTAACCACTGGACCAAGTCTGCTTCCGTATCATAGTCCTTTCGTTAGTTGTACCTGGTGAGTCCGGTGAATTGGAGAGTAGGTGTTGGCTGCTACTCTCCTGAAATTCAGGGCTCAACAGGCATATTAACAGCCACAAGATTTATGTCTCTGGAACATTTATTCAATGGATATAGTGCTAATTATAGGTTCAAATAAAAGGAGAATAATCATTTATAGGAAAATTATACATAAACCTAACTCTGATACATTGGGAAGATAGGTTATCATATATTCCAAGGTGAGGCCCACAGGCATAATGCTGATTTCCTGGGTTGTTTGCCCTGCCTGTAGTATTAGATGTCTGTAGAGCCTTCAGGATCACACCTGCTTGAAACACTGTTTACTCTGCTGTCAGTGTGATCCTACAAAGACATGCAACATCACAATCTCTGAATGACCTCCTGATATATTTTAAATCTCTTACAAGTAAAAACTCTTGCATTTAATATTTCCACCATTTGGTTTAAGGTCCTTTCCACATGCTTTGCTAGTTGGCACTTGGTAATAATTCTTCATTACCAGGGAGGCTCATCTCCTGGAATCATGTCCCATGCAAGTGGGAAGGCAGTGAGCTCATATGCTGAGTTTGACTCAGATACAGGGCACATTTGAGCAACAAGGAGGCTTTCAGGAGGTAACTCTAAGGCAATATACATATAATACTAGGCTAAGTTTCAATCTCACATTGAAGAAGGTTCATAAGTACAAGCTTCAACATCAAAAGCCTGACAAATTGGTCTGTCTTCCTGCACTAGGGTCTGCCCATGTATTCTAGAGATACTTGCCATTCTATTAGAGAATTTAGCAGGTCTTTCCAAAATAGGAATTCAATATTCTATTGATTATTGTGTAGGTCTCCACCCACCGAGACAACATCCCATGGTCACATGAACACATTTATATTCCATATAGCCATTCCCCTGGTGTATCCCTCCCCACACATCCCCCCACCATTGACATCCTGCACCTGTGATCCTCCCCTGCTTCAGTAGCAACTCTTATGCAATCCAAAACCTCCCCCTCCAGAAAAAGGCTTTTTGTTTTGGCTTGTGACTGTCATCATCGTATGATTTATTATTTTTTTAACTTATTGGCAATTTCTTCTGTATGTTCCCCCAATATCTTATTTTTTCCCTTTATTTTCAAAATGCTTTCTATTACAGAGAGTCACATAAAAAATATAAAGAAAATAAATGGGACTATAACCCACACCTTCCCCACTCATATTTTCCTTTTGTCTGCTGGTTGAGAATGGAGAAACCAGCTATATCTGAGATAAGTATTGGGTTACACCAGGAGCCAGACTCAGTATAACAATGACTCACAGAATGTCAACTCTGAAGTACCTGAAAGAAATGTATTCCTTGTTGACAGAAACAGGCCAACTTCCTGGTGCCAAAGAATGAAGACCAATGTCTTTACTTTTTTTTTTTTTAGTTTTTTTTTCTTTATTTTTTTTTTAATTGTGACATTCAAAAATATGAGGTCCCCATATACTCCCCACACCCTTCACCCCACTCCTCCCAAATCAACACTCCTCTTTCATCATCGTGGGACATTCACTGCATTTGGTGAATACATTCTGGAGTACTGCTGAACCACATGGATAATGGTTTACATTATAGTTGACAGTTTTCCCCAGGCCACCCAGTGAGTCATGGCAGGACATAGGATGTCCAGCAACTGTCCCTGCAATACCACCCAGAACAACTCCAAGTCCTGAAAATGCCCCTCCATCATATCTCTTCTTCCCTCTCCCTACCTTCAGCAGCTACTGTGGCCACTTTTTTCACATCAATACTACAATTTCTTCCATTACTAATCACAGTATTTCCATAGTAGATTATCAGTAAGGCCACTCTAATCCATACTCTATTACTCCATCCTGTGCACCCTGGGATGGTTATGTTCACTCCATCTCTATATCTAAAGGGGGCTGAAATTCCACATGGATTATGGAAGCAATTTTCCTGCTTAGAGTTGTAGGTACTCTTGGCTCCCTGGTGTGGTGGTTATTCTTCTTTACCTCCCTGTTAGCTGGCCGGAGTAAGTTCAGTAAACCAGAGGGTAGGAGTTGCAAGTCTGCTGAGGCTCAGGGCCTGGCTATCACATGGAAAGTACAGAGATTCAGGTCTCCTGAGTATACACCAACCTCAGTGCCAAGCACAGGTCTGGTAAAAGCAACAAAAGTGACATGTGTAGAAAGATCACATCTAAGTCCAACTCCATCACACTCAGGAACACAAACTCCAAAGTAGGGCCAATTAACAAGGCACTGAACTCCAGAGCCATCTGCCATGACCATAGAACCTGTGGGTCTCTGTAGCCCTCAGAAGCATCAATACCTGGGCTTATAACTACTTTGGCTGTCTCTGGAACCCTGCTGAGACGTGCGTAAGTGTGACCTCTGATGACCTCCCGACTCTTTTTTGGACACTCACAGCCATATGAACTTATTTGACCTTTCCATTTCCCCCTTTTATTCAAGGTCATTGCTGGGGAAGGGACAAGGTGTTTGGTGTTGTATATGCGGGAGTACCGTATATTGTATATGTGAATTACTGTGATCTAAAATTTTGTGAAGACAAACTTAATAATAAGAAAAAAAAACAAAGAAAAAGAAAGGATGTAGACACTGAGGAAGAAATGGAGGAAATTGTTTTGACACTGTAATACAGGACCGCACTTAACTGCAGTGATTAAAGGCAAACATCAAAAACAAAGCTTTTTTCATTTTTTCATTTTTTGATACCCCATTTTATTTTTACTTTATTTAACTTTTCTAAATTAGTATGCATTCTATATCTAACCTTTAAACCCATCACTACTTTCTATTTTACTATTAATGGAACCTGGCAATATATTAGACCTCATTTTTTAAGAAGTTTTGGACCACAGAGAGGCTCAACTATGGCCGGGAAGGAGCACTGGTATGGGTATGGGGTGTTATTGATAGGGGGAACATGGTTGGGAGGGAGTTTTCCAGGGCATATATACAGGGTACATAAAAATGTTTGGATATTTTCATAGTAGTTACATTTAAAAATGAAAACTGAAGGAGTGCTGAGTTCCTAGCCAGGGGAGTTCTATCTATCTTTACGTTAGGAAGTTTAGATAAAACTTCCTTAAATATTTAAAGTTTGATAGAACGTTTATTCCTTTACTTATAATCAAGTGTCCTAAAGATATATATTTAATACTTATTTACCATGAGACCCTCCTACCACAGGCATTTATACTATTGCTCCAATATGGACTACTTTTAGCTACTGTGTCATTAGGTAGAAGATATGTGCAAGGTATGTTCAAAGTGCTTTTACATATTAACCTATTTAATCTTTAAAACAACTCTATGATATAGGTACTATGTTTTTTTTTTCATATTTTACAAATGGAGAATGTGAGCAAAAAAAAATGTAACTTTATGAAAGTCATACATCTATAAGCAGCAGAGCTGGTATTTTAACCCAAATGTTTGATTCTGAAATTTCTTCTCTTAATTATTATATTAAAATGTCTCCTCATTCTGTTCCTAGACCCTGAGCCTGTTTTATATTTCTGCAAGCACAATGGGTGACCCAGAGGGGAGGTTGTTAACTCTTACAACTGAGTGTATGGTTAAAAATACACATACATGAAGCTGGCATTGTTTCCTCTGAATGCCAACTAAGGTATTTCAAAACTGCCTTTTGCTCCAAGAATGTGTTTCTCTAATAGATTCAATTGTTCCTATTTCCACCCTTCAAGACACGTTGTTGAGCGTTGATATCAGCAGAATCTAACATCAGAATATATGGTTCTACATGAATCTATAGTTTCACTCACCATTCCTAATTGCGCCTCTTTTTCATTTACCCATTTATGGGATAGCAGAGTATAATCCCAGACTTAGCCTGATACTACCTGAAGTCCTAACAAATTTTATTTATCCTATCACCATTTACTCCCATTTGGAGGAACCCAAGATTTGCAGCAAACAGCTAGAAATTATCATAAATGGATCATGTTTACTTCTGCAGAAGGGATAAATTTGCATTACATGTAAAAACCAATGGAATTTTCTAGTGTAGCGAATGTATCTTATCAACCAGCAAGCAGGGCCTTCTTATTTCTGCCTCTGACTGACTCCTGGAGTGAAAGAATGGACCTGAGACAAATACAGCCCTGTGTCAGAAAGGAGTTTCTGGAGACCTATATATCTTACAAAACTGGGATGACAATTCTCAAACATAACACTAAACGGTTTCTCTCACTTACTTTTTGTTAAATGAATTATAAATACATATTTTCTTGTCTAAGTGGTCCAGAATTCAGGTTGTTAACTTTTGCTTCATAACAAACATGAAGAGGAAGAGTTCATGTATCTGGTCTTGGGGGGGGGGAAAACAGTTTAAGTAAAACCTCACAAAATGGCCATGAGGCAAGAGACTGGGTGTCACATAAAAAATAGTTCTTTAACTTGGTAATTCAGTACAGGAGAAATAAACAGTGACGTTTAGATGCTTTTCATAAATTCATCTACATAGTGTCATAAGACATCTCCTGAAAAATATTCCCCAGAGAATCAGAAAATAAAAGGACAAATTTCAATTGCTTAGAAATGTAGAGATGGGAGAGACAGAGAGGGGATTCCGTAAGTGCGGAATAGAAGAAAAAGAAAAATATCAGGTAAGAAATTTCCATCCCAGATCTGGTGGTCTGTTCTCTTACCAACACTTGATACTGTGTAGCTTGGGAATCATGCAGAGGCAGTGGTCCAGGTCCCTGATGCCATGGACACAGTCTATAGGGCCACACTACAGCAGCAAGTTAGATCCAAATACATATCCTTGCAGAGATAACCTAAGTTTGCAGAGACCCAGTTCTCAACACAAGCAACTAAGGCATTCTGCATGCAAAAGAGGCCACAGGTGGGGGAAAGAAAGAGAGAGAGTACAGCAGAAATGTTGGTAAGCAATATACTTAATCCAATTTCTGTTGGCTGGACTACCTAAATGAAAAATAAACTTTTCTCGTGTGATCCACTTTTCTGGATTGATGCCATCTAGCCCCCAGCATGGTATACCCAAAAGGAAATGAAACTGGAGGCAGAAAACCTCACAGAAAAAGGAGGGGTTAAACTGAAGTGCTATAAGAAAGGGTGGGTCCCCAAACTGAAAAGTATAAGAAAAGGAGGCACTGAGTGGAGGAGGGAACTTAAACAAATTATAGGAGCTGGGAGAAAATTCTGCACAATAAACAAAACAAGTCAAAATTCTCGGAGAAGGAACAGAGGAAAGGAAGTTTTCCTCTGGAGGCAAAATAACTACACAAAAATGCTCACCTACAATTTACTGCCTATCCAGGGCAAGAATCAGACAAAGAAGAGATGAGAAAATCTGAGCGGTTAATTATAAGTTATTCTAAAGAATTAGAAAAAATTGGAACAAGTGTCAAAGAAGAGCCTTATAACAAAGTCAATCACTTACAAAATACTAGAGAAGAGGAATAAATTGATATTAAAATTTAACTCATCCAGATAATCAGATGCATAGAAATCAGAAAAAAATTACAAGTTATTAAGAAACAGGAAAATATGGCTCAATCAAGAGAACAAATTAAAACTTAAGGGGAAATAGGAATTTGCAACAACTATTCAAAGAAGTTCAAATAATTCTAAAACAATTTAAGGAGATAAAGAAATATATGGGTAAAGAGCTAAAGGATATGAAGAAGACAGTGTATGAGCATAAAGAAGATTCTTGCAGTAAAAATAAATTTAAAAATTATGGGGATGAAAGGTACAACAGTAGAAATGAAAAATACACAAGAGGCATACTACAGTGGAGCTGACCAGGCAGAAGAAATAGTCTGTGACCAAAAGACAACAGGGAAATCAAAATCATACAGTCAAAAGAACAAACACAGAAAAGAATAGAAAAAAATGAGCAGTGCTTCAGGTATTTGAGGGACAGAACAAAGCATGCAAACATATGCATTATGGATGACACAGAAGAGAAGGGAAAAGGGACAGAAAGGATATTTGAGGAAATAGTGGCCAAAATTTCCTAAATCTTATGAAAGACACAAATACAGCTCTAAGAGGAGCAATGTACTCTAAACAGAATAATTCCTAAAACATCTATGTTACAACCTAGTTCTTGAATGGCATGAATTGGTATACCACAAGACCAAAGAAAATACCTGGTATTGAGACAGCCATGAGCTTTATTGGGGCTTAAGGACAGGAGAGAATCTCTGATGGTGGGGTTCAGAGAATAAAAATTTTGCTCCACAAAGAGATGAGAAAATAAAGCATGATACATAAGGGAGTTTAGAATGAGTACATTCTATAAGGTATGAGAAAAGGGTTCCTAACAGGGTCACATGAAATATACACATGGGATGTATTGATGTTTTCATTACACTCGTGAGAAGGATGCATAACAAGGATGTTTACTCCTTTGGGAATATTATAATTTATGATACCATATATGCATTCTCTCCCCTCTGAGGAGCATGGTTAACCTTTAACCTATGTCTAGGTCATGAAGACAGCTATGTGTTGAAGACTTAGGGAGTCCTTGATACCCACAATCCACCCCCACGTAGCAGCCTATGTTGATAAAGCATTGCATCCACATTCTGCAGCAACAGTATAAAAGAGAACAGATAAAGCCATTATGTGTTTTTCAGTGACCATTGCAGTTCCACCTGGCACAAAAATGATGAATGGGTGTAACCACAAGGGGGCATGCTTTACTCTATACTTAACCCTGACAGTAAAATTACACAATTCAGGGTAACCACTCCACATCATGGATTTCCTCTTGTCTTTCCATGTAGACAGAAGCGATGTGGTCTATGGTGACAGACTCAGTTGTTAACCATCCTAAACAATTATATACAGCATATCCTAATAAAGACCTGGTCTTATTCACCTGTTCCCTTAAAAGGATATATATATATAAAAAGATATATATATATTAATAGGATATATATATATTAATATATATATATTTCCTATTAATTGAATTTAGCAATATATTAGACTTCATTTTGGAAGATGTTTTGGATTACAAAAAGGTTCAACTATGGCAGTGGAGAAGCATGATGTGGGGTGTCTTTGATGGGGGATGCACTGTGGAAGGGAATTCTCCAGGGCATGCATATAGGGTATATAGCTATGCTCAGATGTTCATTGGGTATTGACAGGGGGTAGAGTTTCACACAACAACTGAGAGAGTGCTGAGTTCCCATTCCAGGAAACTCCATTGCACTCACCAATGGAGCAGCAACAATCCCCAAAGTACAATGGCAAAGACCAGTGAAGAAGGAAGGTCCAATGATGGGCCCTTGATACAGATGACTATGCTTATGAGCCTGTGTGCTTGAAATTTGAACTAGGACTGGAGTTGCAGGGTACCTAAGAGTTACCTCCTAAGAGCTTCCATGTTTGTCAAATGTGGCCACTCTCTAAGTCAAACTCAGCAGGTAAAAGCATTTCCTTCCCCCAGCATGGAACATGATTTCCAGGGATGAGCCTCCCTGGTGCCAAGGGATTGCTACCAAGCACCAGCTGTTGTTGCAACTGAAAAAGACCTTGAAAAAAAGGGTGAAATCATAAAGACAAATGAGTTCATATGGCTAAGAGACTTCTTCATTGGGAGGTCATCAGAGGGATCACACTTATGCACATCTCAGCATGATCCCTAAGATAGCCAAAGAAGATACAACCCCAGGTATTGGTGCTCCTGAGTGCTATGCAGACACCCAGGCCCTATGGTCCTGACAGATGGCTCTGGAGTTCAGTGCCTTGCCAGTGGGCCCTACTTTGGAATTTTATTGCTGAGTGTGATGGAGTGGGACTCAGGTGTGACCGCTCTATGCATCCCTCTTCTGTAACTTTTACCAAACCTGTGGTTGGCACTAGGGTAGATGTATGCTCAGGAAACTTGAATCTTTGGGCTATTTGTTTGTCAACTGGGCCCTGAGCCTCAGCAGAGTTGTAACACCTACTCTTTCATTCATTGGACTTACCCAAGTGAGCTAACATGGTGGTGAGGATGGTCACCACCATACCAGGGAATGGAAAGGGTCTACAGCTGCAAGCAGAATTCCATCCACCAGCCATGTGGAGTCTAAGCCTCCTCTTGATTTAGAGGTGGCATGGACATTGCCATCCCATTGTCTTTGGTATGGAGGAGTAAAATATGGACTAGAAAAATAAAATAAAATAAAATAAAATAAAATAAAATAAAATGATAGTATGCTTCCCAATAGTAAAAAAAAACCAAAAAACAAAAAAAAACACTTCAGTTTAGAAGATGCTTTTGCCAACTTTCTATAATGATGCTTTTGTAAAATTTTTATAACCAACCATAAACACATAAACTAGTTCTCTAAACTTAAGGCAAATTTAACCTTTACAAAACACATTAATGCTGCCTTCTACAATACTTTCTAAAACTTTCTCTATTCATTCATTCCTTCTCTTACATATTTCCATCTGATTTTATGAAAACCATCCATCTTATCTTAGGACAAAACATATTCCCTAAACAAATTTTTATCAGCATTGCTTGTGAACTCATTTCCACAAATCTTTTCCTTTTTTCTATAGCCATGTAAGTCTCATATCACTCATTCTATGAAAAAAAAAAAAACTATTTCAATTTAAGCAAGAACTTTTTTAAAAGACGTTTGCAATAACATCATTGGCCAAAATTGTAGTTTTTCTTCTTAAATATGTAATACATATAAGGTTAATTTCTTTTATTAGTATCCTATAAATCTAGGGAGATTGCACCCAATCCAAATAAAATTGGAACAATTATAGTTTATGCAAGAAATATTATTTTCTGTCTCCAAATGAGGATAAAATCTCTTCCTTTCTTTAATAAAATACCAAAATTAAGAATAGCCTTAAAAGCCTTAAAAGAACTGCCAAGTTCAAGAATATATTAAAATTGTCTAATATGTTTAATCATAATTTAGAAAAATCTTTCCATAGCTTTCAAGGACTTTTTCATTACTTATTTAAGTTTAGCCTTTGGATTGTTACTACCATCTCAGAAGCTGTTAAAATTTAATTGGGGAATTGCAGGACAGACTATACAAAACAACCTTTATTCTGTAATATCTCCTTTGTCCTTGTCATTTTAATTTGCAAGCCTAGAAGACAGAATTCTAGGTCTAACTCACATCTCCCTTATCTTTCCACACCCAGCCCATCCCCCGAGGTTCCTCAACAGATTTTAATGAGTCACGGGAATTCAATCAAGGTTAGGAGAAGACCCTGGAGCATGATGGGCTATAAGAAAGATTATGGGAGAATTCAGGATAAACTTTTTAGTTTCTTTCCTTTAAAAGATCTTTATTCAGATTCTATGTGACTTTTTATCCTGTGTGGCTTCTCCAATTTGGTCTTCAGGAGTATTCAATTACCTATATAAGCACCCATTTAATTTTTAGCAATTTGAATAGAGCTTTTTAAAGAATTTTCATTTGTTACTTTAATATTAACATGAAGAGGAATGAAAAAACTGAACACACACACAAACACAAAGAGAGTTAAGACAAACCAATGGAAACATAAAACTCACTAATGTGACTCATAATTCTCATTCCTTTGATAGGGCTGTTTCCAAGCTCTCCATCATTTCACATCTCTTATTTTTACTTCTTTTAAGATCTCCTCTGGAATCAATGTTGCCTGTAATACACAAGTTCATTCTTGGAAACACTTTTATTAATGAATAATAACCAGTTAGGAATATTTGAGTAGTGTAAATGAAGTTAAGCAGTAATTTGACAGTTTAAACAGACACTCAACACACATATGGTGGATTACACTTCAGTAGTACACTTAGCCTCAAAGCTCAAGAATAAGCTATTGATTCAAACTGAAAGTTCTTTTTAACACTTAGATAAAAGTTCTGATCAAAATAAAATGGGAATAAAACTTAAAACATTGTCAAAATAACATCCCATTAAACTCTTCCAGTTTGGACAGTTTTACAATATAACTGATCATCAATTCGGTGCAGGCAATCAATTAAGGAATCTTTCCTTTCTTCTGTGTTAGGTGCATATCCTTTTCTAACTTTAACTTATCATCTAAGTGACATAAGAGACCTTTGCCACTTCTTCTGCCTTGGTAGCCACCTGAAAGTCTCCTAACAGGGGCCATAATGTAGCTGCCACTATCTGGCAGTTTCCCTTTTCAATATTCCCACCAACTGTGAATAAGCATTCCTATCTGTCCACATCTTCTCCAACGGTCACAGTTTTCTGAATTTTTAATAGCAGCCAGTCTAATAGGTGTGAAATATTATATCTCACTGTAGTTTGGATTTGCATCTTCTTAACCACAACTGATGATATTTTTTTTCATGTTTCTCTTTGCCATTTGTATTTCTTTTTGGACAGTTGTCTTTTCAATTATTTCCACATTTTTTAATTGGACACCTTGTCATTTTATAGTTGAATTGTATGGTTTCCTTATATAATATGGATATTAAACTCTTATCAGTTAGGTGATTGTCAAATCTTTTCTTCCATTGAGTCAGTTGCCTTTCACATTTTGACAAAGTCCTTTGAGGTGCAAAAGTTTAATTCTGAGGAGGTCTCATTTGTCTATTTTTCCCTTTGCTGCTTGTGATTTGGGTGAGGGGTTTAAGAAGTTACAATTTACCACAAGATCCTAAAGATGTTTTCCTACATTTTCTTTTCAGAGTTTTATGTTTGTTGTTTTTATGTTTAGGTCCTTGATCCATTTTGAGTTAATTTTTGTATAAGGTGTGAGATAGGGGTCTTCTTCCTTTCTTCTGGATATGCCTATCCAGTTCTCCCGACAACATTTGCTGAATAGACTATTCTAGCCCATTTATATGACCTTAACAGCCTTGTCAAACATCACTTGACTTTAGTTGTGAGGGTCAATTTCTGAGTTCTTTTTTCGGTGCCAGTTGTCAATCTGTCTGTCCTTATGCCAGTACCATGCTGTTTTTTGTTTGTTTGTTTGTTTTCCACTGTAGCTAATAGGCTTTAAAGTCAAGAAGCAAGAGCCCTTCAACTTCATTTTTCTTTCTTAAAGTGTTTTTGGATATTCGGGACCACTTACACTTCCAAAGAAGTTTGATTATTGGGTTTTCAACTTCTGCAAAAAAGGCTCTTGGGATTTTTATTGGGATTTCATTGAATCTGTAAATCCATTTGTGTAGAATTGACATCTTAATGATATTTAGTCTTACATTCCATGAACGCAAAATGTCCTCTTATTCATTTAAGTCTTTTTTGTTTCTTTTAGCAATATTTTGTAGTGTTGTGAATGTATGCCCTTTATTTATTTGTTAAAGTTTATTCCTAGATATTTGTTTTTGTTTTTTCAAGAGTATAAAAGGTATTTTTTTTTCTGATTTCCACTTCAGATTGCACATCAGCAGTGTATGGATTTTTGCATATTAATCTTGTATGCCACCACTTTGCTGAACTCGCTTATTAATTCTAGACTCTTTGTCGTGGTCTTTCAGTATTTTCTAAAAATAGGATCATGTCATCAGTGGACAATGAAAATTTTACTTCTTTGTTTCCTGTTTGGATGACTTTTATTTCTTTATCTAGCCCAATTGTTCTAGCTAGAACTTCTAGCACAATATTGAAGAATAATGGTGACAGTGGGCATCATTGTCTTGTTCCTGATCTCAGCGGGAAAGCTTTCAGTACATCATAATTGAGTCCAATGCTAACTGTAGGTTTTTCATATATGCACTTTACCATATTGAGAAAACTTCCTTCTCTTGCTGTTTTTTTTTGGAGTGTTTTTATCCAGAAAGGGTGCTGTATTTTGTCAAATGTTTTTTTCTGCATCAATCGAGAGGATCATGTAATTTTTCTTCTTCAGTTTATCAATGTGGTTTATAATACAAATTGATTTATTTATGTTGAACATCCTTTGAATGCCAGAGATAAAACCCACTTGATTGTGGTGTATAATTTTTTAATATGCTTTTGGACTAAGTTTTCAAGTATTTTGTTGAGGATTTTTGCATCTATACTCATTAGAGATATTTATTTGTAATTGTCTCTTTTTTGGAGTATCTTTGCCTGGTTTTGGTATAAGGGTGATGTTGGTTTCATAGAATAAATTTGGTAGCTTTCTTTCCTGTTCAATTTTTTGGAAGAGCTGGAGAATAATTGGTGTTAGGTCATCTTTGAATGATTGTTAGAATTCACCTGAAACCATCTGATTCTAGACTTTTCCTCTTTGGAAGGTTTTTGATGACGGTTTCAATCTCTTCACTTGTGATTGAGATGTCCTATTTCTTCTAAGGTCAGTGTAGGTTTTTCTAGAAATTTGTCCATCTCATCTACATTTACTAGTTTCATAGCATACAGTTGTTTATAGCATGCTTTTATGATCTTTTTTATTTCTGCGGTGTCAGTGGTAATGTCCCCCATCTCACTTCTGATATTATTTTGTGTCTATTCTCTTTTTTCTTTGTCAGTCAAGGTAAGGTTTTGTCAATATTCTTGACCTGTTCAAATAATGAATTTTTGGTTTTGCTGATTCTCTCTATTGCTATTTTGTTCTCTGTTACATTTATTTCCTCACTGAATTTACTATTTCTTTCTTTCATCTTGGTTTGGGATTAATTTGCTGTTCTTTTTCTAGTTGCTATAGGTATGTAATTAGATCTTCAAGTTTAACTCTTTCTTGTTTTTTAATGTAAATATTGAGGGCTATAAATTTCCCTCTCAATACTACCTTTGCAGTGACCCATAGGTTTTGATATGTTATGTGCTCATTTTCATACATCCCAAGATATTTGCTGAATCCTCTTGCAATTTCTTCTTTCACACACTGATTATTTAAGAGTGTTTTTTTAATCTCCATATATCATGAATTTTCCCTTTTTCTACCCATTATTGATTTCCATTTTCAATCTGTTATGATCAAAGAAAGTGTTTTGTATAATTTCAATCTCTTCAAATGTATTGAGACTTGTGTTGTGACCCAGCATATTGCCTATCTTGGAGGAGGATCCATCAGCTCTTGAAAAGAATGTATATCCTAATGTTTTGCAGAGCAATGCTCTATAGATATCTATTAGGTATAATTGATTTATCCTATTAGTCAAGTTCTCTGTTTATTTCCCCTCTTTCTAGAAGATCTATCCAATAATGAGAGTGGTGTATTAAAGTTTCCAACTGTTATTGTAGGGACATCTATTTCTCCCTTTGGCTTTGCCAGTGTGTGCCTCATGTATTTTTGGGCACTGAGTTTACATGCATAAATATTTAGTACAGTTATTTCTTTTTGGTGAATCACCACTTTGTTAATATACAATGATCATCCTCATGACAGTTTTGCATTTGAAATCTATTTCATCCGATACTAGTATTGCTACTCCAGCTCTTTTTAGGTTACTATGTGCATGGGATATCTTTTTCTAATCTTTAACATTTAACCTGTTTGTGTTCTCGCATCTGAGCTGGGTCTCTTGTAGACAACCTATAGATGGCTCACAATTTTTATTCATTCTTTCAGTCTATGTCTTTTGATTGTGGAGTTCAATCCACTAATGTTCAATGTCATTACTGTAAAGGCATTACTTACTTCATCCATTTTGACCTTTTGCTATCTATAGTCATATCAGTGTATTGTGTATTTTTTTTTACAGTTTAATTTTCCCTTTCTAGTAATCTTCATTTCTATGCTTTTCTCCAAGTCTCTCACCCTTGTTTTTCCCTTTCAGTTTGTAGCATTCCCTTTGGTATCTCTTATAATTCTGATTTTTTGGTAACATATTCTACCAGTTTTTGTTTGTCTGTGAAGACTTTCACCTCCCCTTCATTTTTTTTAAAAAAAGATATTATTTATTTACTTATTTATTTATCCCCTTCCCACTTGTTTGCACTCCCTGTCTGCTCTCTGTGTGTCTGTCTGTTGTGTTCTCTCTTTGTCTTCTTATCTTCTTTTAGGAGGCATTGGGAAGTGGCCTGTGAACTCCCATATGGGAGGGAGGTGCCCAATGACTTGAGCCACCTCCTCTCCATGCCTGTTGTATCTTTTGTTCTGCCTCCTTATTGCATCATCTTGGTGTGTCATCTTCCTGTGACTTCTTATTGTGTCACCTTGTTGTATCATGTCATTTTATCAGCTTGCCATACCAGCTCTTCACATCAGCTTGCTGTCTGGCTCATCTTCTTTAGAAGGTACCTGGAACTTAAATTATGCCCTCCAATGTCAGAGGCAGGTACCCTCCTGCTTATGCCACATCCAATCCCCTCTCCATTTTTTTTAACACTACATTATATATATGATTTTCTTAGTGTTTATTAAGCGTCAACAGTATGCTAGCAGCTGTTAATGACTACAAATCCTGATTTATATATCTTGGGATTTGTTTTATTTTATTTTATTTTTTATTATTTTTTTATAAAGCTACATAGATCACAAAAATGCTACATTAAAAAATATAAGAGTTTCCCATATACCCCACTCCCCACACCACCCACTCCTTCCACATCAACAACTTCTTTCATTAGTGTGGAACATTCATTATATTTGATGAGTACATTTTGGAGCATTGCTACACAGTATGGATTATATTTACATTGTAGTTTACTCTCTCTCCCAGACCATTCAGTAGTTTATGGCCGAATATATAACGTCTTGCATTTGTCCCTGCAATATCATTTAGGACAACTCCAAGTCCTGAAAATGCCCCCCTATCACAAGTCTTCTTCCCTCTCCCTGCTCTCAGCAACTCCCATGACCACTGTCTCCATATTAATGGTAACAATTCTTCCATTGCTAGTCACAATAATACTATCGTAGAATTTCAGTAAGTCCACTCTAATTCATATTTTATTCCTCCATCCTGAAGACCATGGGAGGGTGAAGCCCACTCCATCTCTAAATCGAGATGGGGCCTAGGTCACCATAATTAGTGTAATGTTATTATTACATGTATTTAACAAAATCTTATTCTGTATTTACCAGTCTCAGTACCATTTCAGGCATTGGAAATATGAAGATGTATTAGATAAGTTCCTTTCCTTAGATCCCTTTTTGTAGCTTCTAACAGAATATCTGTAATAGGGAGTCCTTCTCTCCTAATTAAGTATTTTCTAAGTGGATGTTCTTTCACTTATTTCTCCACCCAGACAATTCTTGAAAATTCCTTAATTCAGTGAACAACACACCAACTCGCTAAAACCAATAAGAGAATCATTTTAAGTCATAGAATATTTACTAAATAACCTACGTATGCAAAAATATACAAGATAGTTGTATCTTGTAAAATATCAGTTACTAAACATCCAGCATAAGTCCCCAATACTATTGAAGAAAAGAAGCCAAATGTCTATAAACTAATGAACATATAAACAAAATGTGATATATCAGCAATAAAATAGAATGAAGTACAGATACATCTACAATATGGATGAGCATTAAAAACATTATACTCAAAGAAGTGAGATACAAAGGTACACAGTCTTATGATTCAATTTGTATGAAATATTCAGACTAGTTAATATTCAGACTGAAAGCAGATAAGTGGTTGTATATGGCTGGGGTCAGAATGGAGAGTTGTTACAAATGAGTACAAGGCTTCTTTTTGGGTGGCGGAAATGCTATAAAATTAAATTGTGCTGATGATTGCAAAACTGTGAAAATATTCATAAAATATGTGACTATTTTGATATGTTAATTTTACCCCAACAAATTCCATGGATGGAAGGAAAAAACAAAACAAAGTAATTCTATCATAAACTGTTTTGCAGTATCTCAGGCTTTTGTAAAGGCTTATAATAAAAGTGAGATAAAGTTTCTGATTGTAGATATCCTGTGTGGGAAAATTATCTATGTTATGGAAATGCTCTTTGAAGTATTTATTGATAATTGCTCTCAAAGTTCACAGAAAATAAAATGGGGTGGGGATAACACAAGTATATAATGTGATATGGGATATGGAAATTTCTTTGTTTTTTTTTGCACCTTTTCTGAAAGTAAAGAAGTTTACAGTTATTTTTAAATACAAATTTTAAATAGCCAATAGAGATAGAAGGGGATAATTTCATGTTATAAATGTCAGTGATCATTGTTTTCATGGCTCTCTATTGTGGCTCTGAATTCACTTTTCCCACTACTCCTGAATCAAAGTGCAGAATCCTTATTTCATCTACTGAATGGACTTCTATTAAGTCACCAATGGGGGAAAAAGAACAGAGTGGAGGGAAGTCTCAGCATAAGAGTTTCAGAAGTTACTTACTTCTAAGAATGAAGCAAGTCTAATTTTATACTATCATATATCCTGATATAACCATCATTATTTGAATGATTTAAATAATAGACAAATTTCCAAAATTTTGGGTAGAAGTGTGTCTAGGCATGCAGACGGAAGGAAAGAGTTGATGAACTCAGAATAACACACATTTAATATTTCATAAACATGTCAAGAAAATTTAAAGACTTTTATTGCCATGCTTATAATAGCTATGATTGTACTAAAAAAAAAACTTTCAGAAATCTTTTTGGGAACATACATGAATAAAACTTAGTACTATTACTCCTCTTGCATTAGCAAGACAATATAATTATAATCTGTTCTCAGTGAAATAACAATAATTTAGAGAAAGTATTATTCAAATTTCAAATTGCTAAACCTTATTATTTTGATCTTAAAGCATTCTTACTGATAACATTCAAGGATTTCATTAAATTTTCAGGAAAAAAGATTTCTTCATCCTACTTCAAATTTACTGGGTCTTTACATGTAGATGGCTGGATTCATCACATGTGTGGAAAGATAATATTTGCCCTTATATATCCCTATATGGACATGCTTTCAAAGCAATATATCATAGTAAGACCAATAATAGAAATATAGAAAATCAAACCTGTACTGATGTGGGAAAACGGTCTGCAAAGACTTGAAGTTCTCCCCCCAAGATGCAATTGCCAGCACTGTACACAGGATGAAAATATAGGAAATGAGAATAAGGACAACATTCAACAACAAGGTACAAATCACTAGAGCCAGGATATTGAAGCTGTTGAAGCAAATGCCAGAGCAGAACAGCTGGAATAGGTCCTGGTGCAGCCAGAAAGAGAGGCAAAGGAGGTAAGGGTGACAGTAATGGGAAAATTTCCAATGAATGATGACAAGAAGAATTGACAGGACACTTTCATCAAAATGGTCATCATGAAAGAAAAGATTCGACTATTAGTCAAGATGGATGTACATCTCATATGTCTGCAAATTGGTGTGAAGTGGTTAAGGGCCAAGGCAGGTAGGATTCCAGACCCAAAGCAGGAGTGACCATGAAGAAAATAAAGTCTGGGCAATGCAGGTTCCAGACCAATTTCCTGACTAAGTCCTAGCATCATATGCAATGATGACAGTCCCATGAACAGGCCTGCAAGAGTTAGCAAAGCTAGGAATATGAATATGCAAATAATATGAAGCTCTATGCGTCCTAAACGTGACACCTCAGCTCCCATTCTTGGGGATGCCCTGTTCATTCTACGTATTCTGAGCTATCCCTCTTTTCCTACAGGACACCCCTCATTCTGTCCAAAACCTTAAAATTCACACTCAGCTTCCTCTTACAATGGACATCAATCTCAAGTAATTCAGGTCATTTTACTAATTTTCTGGTCCATTGTTTACCCCCTTCTCCAACACACACATGCACACACACATACACACACAAACACATGAAAAGATTATAAAGGTATACCTCAGAGATATTGCAGCTTTGCTTCCCTAACACTGCAATAAAGCAAATATCACAACAAAGCAAGTCACACAAATTTTGGTTTCCCAATGCATATGAAAGTTATGTTTATACTCTACTGTACTATATTAAGTGTGCAATAGCATCTTCTCTCAAGAAAACAACATACATACTTTAACTAAAATGTGACAGAGCCATGAAGAGAGCACATGCTTTGCAAAAATGGTGCCTGGAGAGTGGCTCTAGAAGGATGTATAAGAACCTTCTTTCCACAGTTAATTTGAGAGTCAAATAGACCTGAGAAATACCCAATCTCCATCCCCAATGATACCCTACATTCACCTACCAATACCTTTGATCTCCTCTTGCTCTATTCTGCCTTATGTACTTCTACCAGGAATAAAATTCTTTTGTCCTTCTGGCGCATCATATAACAAAGGAAACTAATCAGAGTAACCTTTGGGTCTGTGTACATTCTCCCATTGGTCCCAAAACAGATATTGCTGTAATAAGCATCCCCCTTCCAATTGGAGACTTGGCCCTGATAGGAAATTTAAGATTAACTCAGTCAGGAATGACTCTGGGCTGCAACTTAAAAAGTTCCCAGGGAACACAAATTCCTGGTGTGCTGAAAGATCAGGCAAAGGAACTTGTTACTCAAATAGGACTAAGATATCATATAACAGTGAATACGACGATGTTTATGATTCTCATTTTAGAATTTATACCAAATTAGTGCTACATACCTGCATCCCATATTCAACTCTATCAGATTTAATAACTCCCCTTTTCCAGAATTATTCAGGCACTGAGATGTACATTGACAATAATAAATTTTGTTTAATTAAAGTTTTTCTTTTATTTTTAATCATTGCATTCTTTCTAAAAAAAATCACTCATTTCCAGAATTAGTTTCCAATTACCCAAATCCACAAACAATTTTGGTGTTCTTTAAAGCTCCATTTGTTTTCTGAAATCACCAAATTATTCCTACAAGACCTAATAATTGATGGGCTCTAGTAACAAAAGGAGCTCATGTCATAATGCTTTAATCTATATAACATGAAAGAGGTGCTGAAAGTTTTGGGTAGGGCTCAAGGATCCTTGGCAAACTTATCTTTACCATATGGGTGTTATGAAAGTTATGGTACGCTTAATAAACTAATTCTACTCTGCTGTTAAACAGCTAGGATGAGTATAGATAAAATAGATATTATCAATTAATGGTTTAATAATTTCCTGTTTAAAATGCATGTCATTTATGTTACCCATGTATGAAAGATATGAAATTTAAAAAATACTGTGAGATTCAGAAAATCCAGAAATTTCATACAGTTTAAATGAGATGCAAAATAGAGAAGTAAAATAAAGGAAAGTGTAATTAAAATAGTTTTAAGAGAAGACTAAATAATGTGCCTCTGATTCCACTTAGTTCATTAAGTTCATTAAGTTTTCTCTTGGTTAAATTTTATGTTCTTCAAAGTTAGATTGCTTTAACTAATCACATTTCCTTTGAGAACTTCGGATCCTTTGGGAGTAGTAGTAACAGAAACAATTGTAGTACCTAAGAGAAAAATTACTCATCTATTCTGTATTTTCCTGAATGTACTGCCAGTCATGGCAATGGTATACACCTGCAATCCCACATGATCTTTCTTTGGGAATAGACAAGACTCTCAAAAGTTCATGCCCAAATCCAAATCCCATATATCCATTAACATTCCACTTCCTATATAAAGCTCCTTAGTCTTATGACATCCCTTGTCACTACCTCTAGAAATTCATGTCTGGTTAAGGAATTTTTTGTGTGCTAAAGAACAAAGAATCAGGTTTCTATTTTTCTGAGCTTATGAAACGTAAGGAAATTGTATTGTATTTTATTTCTTCTCAAAAGCAGATAAACATACCAGGAATTTGGGGATTGTAAACCTATCTCATTTACATCTCTTGAAATATTTTCAATCATCTTTTAATGTCTACCACTTCAATCTCCAACGTTAGTGGTTCCATTTTTGTTCTCACTGGTTTTCCTGGCCTGGAAGTTGACTATCTCTGGATCTCCATCCCCTTCTTCTCCATCTATGCCATGGTATTTCTAGGAAACTGCCTGATCCTCCATGTGATTCGAACTGAGCCGAGCCTACACCAGCCCATGTTCTATTTCCTGGCCATGCTGGCGCTCACCGACCTGTGCATGGGGTTGTCGACCGTGCACACAGTGCTGGGGATCCTGTGGGGGCTCATTCAAGAGATCAGCCTGGATTCCTGCATTGCCCAGTCCTACTTTATCCATGGTCTGTCCTTAATGGAGTCCTCTGTCCTTCTTGCCATGGCTTTTGACCGTTACATTGCCATCTGTAATCCAATGCGCTATTCTTCCATCCTAACTAATGACAAAATCATGAAAATTTGGATGGCCATTCTAGGTAGGAGTTCTTTACTTATACCTCCAGTTATCATCCGCCTAAAGTTCTTAAATTATTGCCGTCCCCACATCCTGTCTCACTCTTTCTGCCTGCACCAAGACTTAATTCGAATGGCCTGTTCCGACATCCGCTTCAACAGCATCTATGCTCTGGCCTTGGTTATTAGCAACTTGTTACTGGACGCAGTACTCATTCTTATCTCCTACATCATGATATTGCATACGGTTTTAGCCATTGCATCCCAGGAGGAGAGGATCAAGTCCTTGCAGACCTGCGTATCTCACATCTGTGCTGTTTTGGTTTTCTATATCCCAATCATTGGTCTGACAATGGTGCATCGTTTTGGGAAACACCTCTCACCTTTAGTTCATGTCCTCATGGGCAACATCTATATCCTTTTTCCACCCTTAATGAATCCCATTATTTATAGCATCAAGACTCAGCAGTTACGAAGGAGAATCCAGAGATTGTGCTTCTTGAATGTAGCCTCAGTACCCTGAGACCAAATGTGACTCAATTTAAAGTCACCAAATTCAGTTCACAAGGGTAAGAAATAAATAATTTATTAAAAATATGTTCGATAGTTTCTGTTTGTATAATATTGGACATGTAATACCTGCTTCCCTTTCCATTTTGCAACAACCTTCATAAAGGAATTAAATTGATGTAAATAATATATTGCTCAATTTTTATAAATTATAAAATGTAAATACAATGTACTGAGTATCATAGTAATGTTTGAAATTGATTAACTAGTAAATTCTATACGTCTTACTCTAGCCAGTTCAGTAGGACAGTTTGGGAACAAGCTATTATGGAAAAAATTTATGTTGCTGATTACAATTCTTGAAGTAAGTTTTAAAAGATCAGTCACTATCTTAGTCCATTTTCACTACTTTAGGCATGTTCTTGTTTATTTTTTAACCATGTCCTTCTTTACCTAGGTTAGCCAGATGGCCATTTAGTGGAATAAGCACCATAGGAGGTAGGACTGTACATGTATAGTTTGATGAGTTTTGAAAAGTATTTACACTCAAAAACCATCACCATCATAATCAAGATACAGCATCTTTCCATCATCTTAAAAAGTTTCCTTATATCCTTTGTGATCAGTCCCCTCCCTCAACCCTAAATCTTTGGCAACTACTAATGTAATTTCTGTCCTATAATCTTCTATTTCAGAGAAAGTCATATAAACTAAATCATAAGCAGGGTAGTCTTGTATATCTGGATTATGTGACTTAAGAATAGTGTATTTGAGATTTGTTCTTATTACATGTATCCATAGTTCACTTATTTTTATGCCTGAGTCCTATGCTACCATATCATAGAAAAATTGTTTATCCATTCATCAGCAGATTTGAATTTTGATTTTTTGTTGTTTTGGTTATGAATAAATCTGTTGTAAACATTCACACCATATGATTATAAAAATATTGTATAAAATGCTAATTTTACTTTTAATATTTTATGTCAACACTATTAACCAATCACCACAATAACAATAATAATACTTAGTTTATATTTATCAGATGCCTATTATCTCAGGTACCATGTACACACTAGGTAAGGAATTTCTCTTTTAATCATCAGAGCAAATATATGAGGTAAATCCTAATATTTCCATTTTGCCTAAGAGGAAATTGAGGTAAAGGGATTTAAATAAATAAAAAGTAACTGGTAGAGTATTTTGATTTCACATTTAGCATTTTTTACCACTGCTACTACTGTTTCCTTATACATAAGTTATATCCCTGTGACTCTGTGTTTTTTGTTTTGTTTTGCTTTTGTTTTTGGTTTTCTTTTTTTCTCATGGGATAAGGGTTTAAATTGTATATGGATGTGACTGTGTGTTTTCAAATGAGTTACTACTGGGAACAATTACTAAATAGTCCATTCTTTCTTTAGACAATATTATTATCTACTAAATTCCTATGTAATAGGTTTTGTACTTTATATCCCAAAACTCAGATATGTGCTAACATATTCCAAGAGACCATGTTCATGCTATAGATTGTATTTGTCTGAAACTCCAACTTAAAGGCGAATGAATGTATTTGAGTTTAAAAAACATCTTTTATGACTGGGGGAATTGATCCTTTCCTCCATATGTCTCTGTCCACCCATACCCCTATTCACACCCCCACCCAATTCTGTTATCATCTACATTAAAGGAGAAGCCAACATGTCCCTGAGGAATTGGGTGAGAGAATTGTTTGAGTCTCTGGTCTAATTGCTATAAAACTTGTCTGACCCTTGGTGAAAGATATCTCATCTTGCCTCCTCTCTCTGTTTGGGACTCTGTCCTTTCCTCAACATCAGCTGAATTTTGGCTGATTATTTTCTCTTGGATTTGTGTGGCGTCCCATCCACAACTTTGGCTCTTACAGGACATGTCCAGAGAGTTTACTCGTTTTCTTTTACTCCCCTGACTCCAGCATTTTTTCCTATGGCCTTTGATTAGAGTTATTTGCTTATAAACAAAGTATAACCTAAATTATACTTTGACTTCTTAATTATCCAGCATTCCCCATAATTTTGTGTCCTTGCAGAATCCCTGTATCACTTACTAATTTGTGGAAGAGAAGAAAACCACAGGATATTCTTTCAAGTACTTCTCTGACCAAACACACCACACAATCATTTCTACACTAATGCTGCTGCCCCACATTGGCATGACATATCTCACAAGGCAATCTCCATCAGCTGCCCAAGCAGGAAATAGGGTACAATATTCATTTGCTTAGTTTCCTCTTCAAAATACCTTAGGTTTCTATCTTCCCTTGCCCTGACTTTTTGAAAGAGGCCCAGAAATTGTGCAGGAGAAACTGGTTCTTTGAGGAATTTATCTTCCCTAATCTCCTTTTCCATCAGTCTGTCCCTGTTGGAAGTGTTCATGCTCCTATCTTGTATGTGGAAGGGATTTCCTCTGTATCCAAACCGCCTTCCTTCATACCCTTGTTTTTCTTAGTATCCTCTGTCAGAAGCCCTTAGTAGCAGTAGGACTCTAGTGAAAGAAAAGAAAACTCAAGAATATTCAAAAGCAAAATACCTTGTTAGTTCAAAGAAATTCCCCCAATTAATTATATTTCCTGTTTCCCTGTGTAATAATTATTCTGAGTTAATTCCTAACCTTTATAAAATCTTTATTATCTGGCAGGGTAGCATATCATAATTTAGTGAACTCTGTTCTTGTTCTTGTGGTAATATTGCCCAATTTTGTCAGCCTCTATTTACATAAAATAATGCTAATATGGCACCTTTGGCACAAATTAAGCTTTATTCCACTACTCCACATTTAAATCAACTCCCAACCCTGTCCGCATATATGCAAAATAAATTTTATTACTACTGTTAAAGAATAAAACTGCATTGGACAATGTTAAACATGCAAGGAAAACTTTATTCAGAGATTGTTATTGCAGAAGAAGGAAAATAGAACTCAGCTGCCTGGAAACAAAGGACAGCCAGCTTCTTAAGTGCTGGAAGTGGGTTGGAGGGAAAACACCAAGAGATAGCAAGAAGAAGTGATCACTGAGATGGGAAAGGTATTAACTGAGTTAGTGATTAGGACCTCTTCATTTTGATTGTTTTCCTTTGTGGATGTTAGGCTGTGTGAACACTGTAAAGGCTAGGAGAGAAGAGGAAAAAGAAAAGGAACTAAGCATTTAGGGCGTCTCAGATGCCTAGTAGCCTGGGTGAGAGGAACAGCACAGGGGAAGGTCAGGGTCAACTTTGATATTTACAATAGTTACAATCTGAAGTGCTCTTTTTGTTTATTTGTTTTATTAAATGCCTTTGCAGTCCCAGTTGTTGTTCTCTTCAGTTTCATAGATGCTGGATTAGGTTCAAGGTAGTCAGGGCAGTGAAGGAAAACAGTCTTTGTCGTGATCCTATAAATAATTACTAACATTTATTGTACATTTTACTATGTTCCAGTCACTATTTTTAAAAATAGCCATGTAAATAA
The DNA here is from genome assembly GCF_030445035.2 of Dasypus novemcinctus. NCBI lineage: Eukaryota > Metazoa > Chordata > Mammalia > Cingulata > Dasypodidae > Dasypus > Dasypus novemcinctus. The sequence goes on along the minus strand of NC_080682.1, from coordinate 97,620,686 downwards.
AATAACTTCCTTAAGATTTTATAATTAGAGGTAGTGGAACAGAAATCTGATTCCTGGCAATCTGACTTCATAAAGAGTCCACACAGTCATGAGTTTACACTGTATTCTAATTCCAAAAACTTGTATTTCCTGATTAATTACAAGAAATTGCAAGAAAATGGCTCCACTCAATTCAGTCATTTTATTCCCACATTTTCCATCCTTAAATTATACTATGATCCTGTAAATTTCTAAACTGTTCTGCCTTGTAAACTCCAATCACATTTATACTTTCCTGACTCCATTTTTATATCACTAGTTCCTTTTCTGGAATACATTTACCAAGTTATTCCTGACATCTGATGCATATTTTAAAGTTCTTTTTTTTTTTTACTTTTTATTTAATTTTTTATTGAAACATATCACTCATACATAAACATATATAAATAATAAATGTATAATAGTGAACTTATAAAACAAACATATAACATCAAACATATATAACATCTCACCCTACCACCAATAACTTGCATTGTTTTTAACTATCTTTTTAACTAATGATTAAAGAGCACTATCAAAATATTACTACTAAACAAAGTATTTCCCCCAATCAATCCAATTATTATCTTTATATCATTTATATATGAACATACATAAACATTTAAGTGTATAGTAAAAGTTGTGAACTTACAAAGCAAACATGCATAACATCATGCAGGGGTCCCATACTTCCTCCACCAACACCTTGCATTGTCATGAGATGTTTGTTACAAACTATGAAAGAACACTGTTAAAATCTTACTGCTAATCATAGTTGTAATCTTACATTTGGTGTGTTTTTTCCCCCAACCCACCATATTATTATTTTTTAAATATATTTTTTATGACAGATGCTGTAAACTTATAAAACAATCATGCACATGTGAAGAACCCCTAAACAACACCCCTCCACCAGAGTGTATTGTGTCATTTGCTACAGATAAAATAATATCATCTGCCTACTGCCATTTCCATAGCGTATATTTGACTCACTCCTTCCGTACTGCCTCAGTATCACCACAGTACATCTTTTCCATAGATGCAAGAACATTATATTATAACTACTAACCACAGTCCAGAGGTTACTCCAGCTGTACCTTTCCCATGCTTCTCCACATTCCCAACACCCTGTAATAGTGATATACATTTTTGTTCTAGCTCACAAAGGACACTCCTGCATCTGCACCATCAACCACAACTCTCACCCACCTCTTGGTCTACTGTGCCATCCAGTTCCTAGTCCATTATCAAGCACTCCATCAACTGCATTTACATAACCAGACCACCATTTTCAGTCACATCCCTATTTATAAGCTAGCTGTTACTCACTGTATGCTGTCATCCACTCCATACACCTCCACACATCCACAGTAAAACCAATCAAAACTTCTATATATATTAAACATCAGCAGTACATTCAGTCCTTCTCTTACCCCCTTTAAGAATCCACCACCTACCACCAGGTCCTGAAGATATTCTCCAACAACTTCCTCCAGAGTTTTATGGTTCTTGCTTTTATTTTTAGTTTTTTGATCCATTTTGTGTTAATTTTTGGATAAGGTGTGAGATAGGGGTCCTCTTTCCTTCTTTCAGCTGTAGATGTCCAATTCTTTCAGCATTATTTGTTGAATGGATTGTTCTGCCCGAGCTGTGTGAATTTGACAGGTTAGTCAAAAATCACTTGACCATACCTGTGAGGGTCTGTTTCTGAACCATAAATTTGGTTCCATTGGTCTATTGTGTCAGTTCCATGATGTTTTTACCTCTATAGGTAGGTATTATTATTTAAAGTTTGGACATGAGGTTTCACTTTTTCATGATGTTTCTGGGTATTCAGGACTCCTTACCCTTCCAAAAAATTTAATGATCATGTTTTAATTTTTTCTTTAATACTGGTGGAATTTTTATCAGGATTGCATTAAATCTGTATATCAATTTAAGTAGAATTGACATCTTAATGATATTTAGTCTTCCAATCCATGAGCATGGAATATTCTTCCAGTTATTTAGGGCTTTTCTGTTTTGTTTTAACACTGAGTTGCAGTTTTTGAATACAAGTGCTTTACATCATTGACCAAGTCCGTTCATATTTGAGTTTTATCTGTCATATTTTATTTTCAGCACTCTTTTGACACTTTTAGTTACTTTTATTGATATAATCTTCATTTCTAGACTCTCTTCCAGGCCCCTCTCTCCTGTCTTTTCTTTTCAAGCTCTAGCATACCTTTTAGTATTTCCTGAAATTCTGGTCTTTTGTTTAGAAATTCTCTCAGTTTCTGTTTATCTGTGAATATTCTAATTTCACCCTAATTTTTGAAAGACAGTCTTGCTGGATATAAGATTCTTGGCTGGAAGTTTTCTCTTGTAGTATCTTAAATATATCAGACCACTGTTTTCCTGCCTCCATGGTTTCTGGTGAGAATTCAGCACTAGCCCTTATTGGATAGTCCTTGTATGTTATGCTTTGTTTTCCCCTTGCTGCTCTCAGAATTCTCTCTTTGTCTTTGGTCTTTGACATTCTGATTAGTATGGGTCTTGGAGTTGGTCTATTTGGATTTTTTCAGATGGGAGTATGTTGTGCTTCTTTGACAGGGAAATCTATGTCCTTCAATAGGGCTGGGAAATTTTCTACTATTATTTCTTTAGATATTCCTTCTGCCCCTTTTCCCTTTTCTTCTTCTGGAACACCCATGACACATATGTTTGCATGCCTTTTGCTGTAATTTAGTTTCCCGAGACCTTGTTCAATTTTTACCATTCTTTACTTCATCTCTTCTTTTGTATGTTCATTTTCAGGGGCCATTTCTTCAAACTCACCAATCCTTTCTTCTGCCTCCCCAAATCTGCTATTATATGATTCCAATGTTTTTTTAATATCATTGATTGCACCTTTCATTCTCATAAGATCTACTGTTTTTCTATGTATGCATTCAAATTCTTTTTTGTGGTCTTCCAATGTCTTCTTAATACGCTTATTCTCTTTATCCATTTCATTGAATTTATTAAGGAGATTTGTTTAAATATCTATGATTAGTTGTCTCAACTCCTTTATATCATTTGGAGGCTTCACTTGTTCCTTTACTGGGCCATAGCTTCCCGTTTCTTGGTGTGGATTGTAATTTTTTGTTAGTATTTTTGCATCTGGCTTACTAGAGTATTTTTTCTGGGTGCAGTTTTTCTCTTTAGTTTAGGACTTCCTTTTGTTTCCACCTTGCTGGTTGTGCAGTAGGAGCCAAGCATGTACTTGGTTCTGTAAGCTGTGGAGGCTCAAGCTGCCCTCATTGTGCCAGGGACCGATGAAGCTTCTCCCAACTTTCTCCTTTGCCAGGGGTAGGGACAGAGTCACAGCTATGTGGAATAAACCACATGAAGGCCTAGACTGTAGTTGCCCAGTCAGACTCATGATGCTTCACATCCCTTTCTCTCCTGCCTGGGGCAGGGATGAAGCTGCAGTTGTGGGTAGCAATCTATGCAGTGCATGTCCAACATGACTGCAGTTGCCCTGGTAGACTTCTGATTTTCGGTATGCCAGCCAAAGTTCTCTGCAGTTTTCTTTATAGGCTGGTGCAGGGCTCCTCAGCCTCCTCTGTGCCAGAGGTGGGACTGAAGGCTAGGCTAGGGCTGCAGGCTGATCTGCATGAAAGAACCTGGTTCCTGTCCACACTGAGAGTTTCATTCAGCCCGGTTTCCCCTCAGGCTGGGAATGGAGGCTACTGGCCTCTTTCTGAGTTTGGCTGGTTCTCACACCAGCCATTCCTAGGGTTATCTCTTAGCCACCCAAGTCTCCAAATCTGTAGCCGAAATCAGCAGCCTACAGTCTCCTCTCCCCCTGTTTCTGGGAAATGGAACTTCCAGTTCCCATCACAGAACAGCTCCTGGGGCAGCTTGTGCCTCCAGAGTAGGATGATCACTGGCCTCTGCAGCTTGGCTGGTAATTTCCTCGAGAGGCTGGCACAGGTCCCCACAGCTTCCTCCCTGCTGGAGGTGGCACTGGGGTGTAGGCTAGATAACAATATGATCTGGATGGGAAGACGCTGGTCCCCACCCACATTGGGATTTTCAGTTCACCCCACTTCCCATCTTGCCAGGTGTGGAGTTAAGATGACAGCTCTCAGTCTCTTTCTAATCTGGACAATCTCAAACCTTAGTTGTTCTCAGGATCATGCTGTAGCTCACTGAATTTCCTCATCATAGTTGAAATTGGTGCTCAAGTGTCTCTTCCTCCCCCTTTTTGGGGGAGTTGAGCTTTCAATTCCAGGCATGGGACAGCTCCCAAGACGGCTTGTACCTCCTGTGGAGGATGGGAACCAGCCTCCATGGTGTGGAACACTTTACTTACAAGACTTCTCTGCAGACGGGCAGTCTCCTCCTTCTATTCCCCCAAGGATGTTGCAGGATGCTCTTCTGGCCTCCTGGAGCCCCCAGACAGGTGCTTCTGCTAGCTCCAGAGAGCTCTGAGTGTTTGCAAGCTGCACTGTAGCAGGACCTGGTTCTACTCTGCTGCGATCTTGCTGGTTCTCCTTAAAGTTCATTTTGAATAGCATGATATCCAAATATATAGAACATTTTAATAAGTTGCTTTATTGAGACTCCTAAACAAGGAAAGGATATAATTCTGAAGCAGGTAAGTCATAAAAAAACACTTATCCCTAGAGTACATTAGCTGGCCTTGACCCTCTATATTTTAAAAAAAATTTCTGCTGAATTTCTGTGGCTATTCCTTTTCTCTTAGAGTGGTAAAACTATGAGATCCACTTTTGGGCATTATTCTGCTCTTGAGACTTGAATGATTTCTTTTATAAAATCATTGATGCTCAAAGATTTTTATTTGTCCATGGCTGAATGGTCATTTTGTCTCTTATAATGTGGATTCCATTGGTTTTTTAAAAATATGCAGTTAAAACTTGGAAGAACCCTTTAAATAAGAGTTATTGTCTTTTAGCTAGTGGTCTACTTGTTTAGACTGTGTCTCCCACTATGGTTTAATAAGAAAATAAACTCAAGAAATATTAACAGTACTTGACGTATAGATATCATTGATTGATTTGTTGCTATCAATAAATGTTTTGATTGGTAGTAATCCCTCAGTGCCAGGGAAGCTCATCCACAGAAGTCATGTCCCATGCTGGGGGTAAGGTACTGCATTTGCTCGCTGAGTTGGCTTAGAGATTGGCCACATTTGAGCACCTATCAGGAGGTAACTTTTTGGAATCATGCTGCTATAGACCTAGTTGAAATTTCAGGCACATAGCCAACTGCCACGACTGTAGAACCTGTGTTTCTCTGTAGCCCTCAGGAGCACCAGTATCTGGGTTTGTATCTACTTTGGCTGTCTCTTGGACGCTGCTGAGATGTGCATAAATGCAACCCCTCTGATGATCTCCGGACTCATTTTTGAAGACTCTTAACCACATAAACTCATTTGCTTTACCATTATCCCCCTTTCATTCAATGGTTTTTTCTAGTTGCACCACCAACTAATAATTGCTTTAGAGTTCAGTGCTTTGTCAGTGGGCCCAACTTTGTAATTTGTGTTCCTGAGTGTGATGGAGTTTGACTCAGATGTGACCTTTCTATTCATGTCTCTTCTGTCACTTTTACCGAACCTGTGGTTTACACTGGGGTAGGTGTATAATCAGGAGACTTGAATGTCTGGACTGGCCATGTGCCAACTTGGCCCTGAGCCTCAGCAGAGTTACAACTCCTACTCTCTGCTTTATTGGACTTACCCAGGTCAGCTAACAGGGAGGGGAAGATTGTCAGCCACCATACCAGGAAAACAAGAGTGCCTACATCTGCAAGCAGGAGAATCATATCCATCAACCTAGTGGTTCTAAGTCCCCTCTCAATTTAGAGGTGGAGTGGACATCGCCATCGCAGGGTCCACAGGATGTAGGAATAAAATAGGATTAGAATGGACTTACTGGTATTCTACTATAGAACTATTGTGACTCTACCAATTAAAGAAATTGTATCATTGATGTGGAGACCGTGGCCCTGGTAGTTGCTGAGGGCGGGGAGAGGGAGAAGAGATTTGACGTGAGGACATTTTCGGGATTGAAATTTTCCTAAAAGATATTGCAGGGACGATGCTGGACATTTTATATCATGCCATAACACACTGAAAGCACTGGGGGAGAATGTATACTACAATATAAACTATTATCAATGCGGTGCAACAGTGCTCCAAAATGTATTCACTAAATGCAATGAATGTGCCACACTGATGAAAGAGGTTGTTGATGTGGCAGGAGTGGAGCAGAGTGGGGTGTGGGGTAAATGGGAACATCTTGTATTTTTTAATGTAACTTTTTTTGATCTATGTATCTTCAAAAAAAGGCAATTAAATTTTAAAAATTCAATAAAAAATGAATGTTCTGAACATAAAATATTAACTATAAGAGTAGAATACTATAATGGAGAAGTTTCACAACTATTTGAAATCCCCTCCCCTTCATGATAAAAACCCTAGAAGCCACAAATACAAAAAATAAGCAAGATAGATTTTATTACTAAAGATATATGAAACCTCAGACTTTTTAACTCTGACATTCATGAGGAGCTATGTCCATGTGAAGGTTTTCTCAGCATGGGATATCAGAAGAAAACAACCAGAGGAGGATGCTGTTAGGGAAATCAAAGACACTGGTGAAAGGGCCAGTACCCACCTCCCCCCTCCTCCTTCTCTGGGGAAGTCACAAATACATGCTAAGTAGCCAAGCTCCCATCTTCTGCCAGCACCACCTTTGTGGGCATTTCTCCAACCTGGGGAAAATGTTAAGTCCAAAGAAAAGGCCCAGCAGATTTTAAACCCAGAAGCTGGTAACAAGCAGCCCCAGATGCTTATCCCCCTTTGGTGGTTTGAAGCTATATGTTCCCAGAAAAAAAAAAAAAAACATGTTTATAAATTTAATTCATTCCTATGGGTGTGGAACGACTGTAAGTAGGACCTTTTGATGAGGCTCATTCAGCTAAGATGTGCCTCACCTAAATCAGGATGAATCTTAATTCTATTACTAAAGTCCTATATTAGTAGAATGAAATTTAGATAGAGCATGATAGAGAGCAAGTGTGAGAGAAAAAAAGCCACAGGAAGCAAGAAGCTAAATAGATCCAGAAGATAATGAAGAAACCAAGAAATGCCATCATCTGACATAGAAACCAAGGACCACTGGCAGCCTATTCCAGGATGCCACAGTTCTCCAGGAGAAAAAGCATTGCCTTGATGAAATCTTAAATTTGAAGATTTTTCTGGCCTCAAAACAATGAGCAAATAAATTCCCATTGTTACATCAGACCCATGTCGTTGTTTTATTTCAGCAGCCTAGGTAACTAAAACACCCACCCACACCTCCTCCACCAGGTAGATAAAAACCATACTCAAAACAGTATAGACTGGTGTCTTCTCCAGTACAAATTGGGGCATTCACAGCTGCCATCTACTTACCCTGAACTGGAGCAGTTTTTGCCACCCCATGTGACCAGCCATGATGGAACCTCTTCCCATGTACAATACAAAAAATCGACTCTTTGTGCTAAGTGACGAAGAGATTATTTGCCCTTTCTGGAATCTCTATTCTGTGCAAATGATAAAGGGATCATTTGCTGGAAGTTTCTGTTATGCCCTAAAAGTTTAAAAAAACATTGGAATCATATAATAGCAGATTTGAGGAGGCAGAAGAAAGGATTAGTGAGCCTACCTGACAGAAACAGTGGCAGAAATGTCACTGTTCCCTGGGTCTCTCAGTGGACAGAACCAGGCAATATATGTATATACATAGAGAGGTATTAGAGGACAAATTACTAGATAGATAGATAGATAGATAGATAGATAGATAGATAGATACAAATAACCAGAATGATGTAAATTTGTATCCTGAAAATTATGAATGTAGACATATGTGGCCTACTCCATCTGCATAGGGCTCCCTGACCTGTGGGTGACTCCTCACCATAATTGGGTTATTGCGCTGCCTGTTATGTGGCCATCTCCCATGGAGGAGCACCCTTTCCTCCTCACATTTTCTGATAACTCACTTTGGGAACAACCCCATGTTTGTGTGCTTCCCTCACTCTCTTCATATTCTGTCTCTCTGCACTAGAACTCCCCTCCATTAAGACCATATTTAGAATCCCACTCTCCATGACAAACTCCCACCCTCATGTCCACTACCACATGGGCATCTGTGGAGTGTGTTGTCATTTTATGTAAAAAGGCACCTGGGATTTTGATAGAGCTTACCTTCAATTGGTAGATAAATTTCTGGATGATTGCCACCTTAATAATATGAAGTCTTCCAATCCATTGACCAAGAATATATTTCCATTAGGTTTAAAGCTAAAGGTCTGAACATAAGAAACACTGCTATTACTATTATTGGACTTAAAATGGATAAGAGCTAAGACACACTGACTCCCACAGGGTTTGTATAGGTGGGTTAATCAAATGCTGCCCCATGGCCTGATTTTACAAGTTTTGCATGTTTAAGTCAATTTGGTTGAGGATATTTACCCAAGTACATCAGAAAGAGTTTGCTACAGTGCCTGTTCCTTGTTCTGCTAAAAGGTAGTCTGACTAGCCAGTTGTCCATGACATCATTTGCCAGAGTGTTCATAGAGACTTGAATGGCCTCAAGTGCAATACCAGTGTAATTCCTCAACAGTTGCAGTTAAATTGGATAAAGTTGTTTAATGGTTATAAAAAAGCCCCCAAAGAGCTAATAGTCCTATAGCTAATCATAATCTAGTTACATTTATGCCTAGTGCCTGTTCATGCTGGAAAGAGTAAGTTAGAATATTGAAATATCCAGCTTCAGATATCTAAGAGTACACTTTCATCCAAACATTATGTACACATTGCAACATTCTAACCTGGGTGTAAAAGATATCTTCCCCAAAACCTTTAAAAGATAAATGGTTCATGTGGCTTCCACAGATATTCAATGCTTGAGGCCATGGAAGCAGTTGTTTTCTACGACCTAAGTAAGGTTACAAAAACTTACTTTTTAAATGGCAAATTTCCACCATGGTACTGCAAATCTGAGAATAGAAAACCTACTTGGAAAAATTATGCTTAATGCACGTTTTGTCTGGGTTTGGGAGACTGGTAAAGGAGTAGTAGAAGTTAAAACCTGGACAACTAATGGCAAAGTCTATGCTATATTCTAAATGAGGCTATTTCCAGGAAAAAAAAGTTTTGACAATTAACTTATAATGAGGTCATCAACCTCAGACCACAGAAGATGTTTTATTCTGTCTTACATTTACACTTTTATCAGGGTTCTGTTAATAAACAGGTGACAGATCTGTATAGATAATTATAATGATAGTTCTTGCCTTTTATTTTTAATGGGATTTAGCCAATGGTCCCACCAACATGATATTGAAAGAAAGTAGGGATCTGAGGCAGGGGTTATTGCCCCAACTCATTGTCTGTAGCATGTTAAATAATAACAACAACAACAATAATAATAATAGACTGACTTCCTCAAGAGGCTGGAAAATGACATAAGATTTTTGAGAGATTGGATTCCATCCATAGTTAACAGAGTAAATGCCTTTTGAATTTCCAGGAATATTCTGTGGAACATTTGTCTTGTTCAGATGAGATTTCCAACAAACAGATAAATATAAATACCACACAAAGATAATTGGCAATCAAGCAGACTGATAAACATTCCGTACCTGATGGAGCACTTTTCTTCTTTCAAGTTTAGTGGCATCTGCTGTTCGGTTTCAAGTAAGCTTCACCAGAGAAGATGACCCCCAAATCTTTTCTTGCATTGGAGTTTAAATGGAGTCTAAATCATTGCTATGCTGCAGTAGGAATTTATGAACTAGTAATTTATTTGTTATAACAAAATTTACTCTGTGCATTCTATGTCCAAACAGTGTCAGACTGTCCTTACTGAGAGACATGAAAGATACAGTCTAAATCTTAAAGTCATTTAAAATCAAGTTAGGTAAAGAAACTCATTTAGGTAACAGTTGGAAGGTAATATGAAGGTATATGTGCTAATTGGCATATAAAGGGGAAATAAAAACCATCATGCATTTTGTAGGGATTTAAAAGCCAGAGGAGTTCTTGTTTTGGAAGTTATGGGAGTTATGGGAAACTTTTTATAGAATTCTGCATATAAACTCATTTTAATAAAACAATGGATTTAATGACCATACGTTGAAATAAGTCATGACCACTTGGAATTTGCCTAGAAGGTATAAAAATATTTTGAGATGGGAATGAGTAAGTTATATATGTTCATATAAGGAGCTAATTTGACCAAAAGAGAGAAAGACTAGATAAAATCTAAATTAATTTAAACAAAAGTCTTTCTCATTGGAAAGGGTCAGGAAGATAAGTACAAGGGATGTTAAAAAATGAAATAGACAACAGTCTGGACTATGTGTTTAATTGGGTTTTGTATTGGTGGTCACAGTGTTGTTGATGGTATTGATCCTGGTGATGTTGGCAGTGACTGAATAAGTGCTAAAAGAAAACAGTAAAATGAAGATAAGGGAAAGGAGAATGAATTCTATTATGTTTTGTAAGGTAGTTGAAGCAAAGGGAGGAGAGGTCATTTAAATGAGGTATGTGGGGTCTGGTTTAGGACAGAATTTTACATTTATAAGGGAGGGTTTTTTCTTAGTGTGATGCAAGAAATAAATTAAGTGCTTGTGACAGTAGGTAGTCTATATGGCGTGATTAGTTTCCCCACCTCATTAAGCAACACTTTTTCTTTCAAGCCCAGTAACCTTGTTATTCTGTGTATACAAGTGAAAAATTATATAAAGCTGATATATCCTTAATATTATAGGACCCTAGAAAAGCTTCTTGTGACTGAGTCCCTCAGATAAGAGACCATGATTTGTAGAAAAAAATTTATCAGCCATCCATGAAAAATATAGTAGGTACTTGGTGTCAAGAATTTTTGTATGGCAAACTGAACAAGCATAAATCTAACATCACTGGATGGATGGAAATACATAAATGGTGATTTAGCTGGGATTTGGTGTTCACTGATAATCACATCTATAAAAATATAGTAATTTTATATGTTTGCATGCACATAATTTAAAAATAATACAGAAGTCTTAATTTTGGCTGGGAGCAAAAAAAAAACAAAACAAAACAATAGTCCATTTCTCCCATCCTTCCTGTCTTTAGCCCTACTCAAAAATCACTAATTTCTATTTTTTTTCTTCCAGCTGAGTTATTACATTTCTACTCTCTACCCATCCCCTATCAAAATGCAGTTATAGTACTATTTTTTTTTTATTTCTGTATGGTTAAACTTTTAATTTAAACAAATATTTAAATGTAAATTTATTCAAGCAGTCATAGATTATTTCTCTTCCTACAACTACTTAGAAGATAAGGACATGTGGGTTTAATAACTGCCTTTTAACTATGCTATTTTAAGGTGTTTACTGAAGAATAGGATATTTATGGTTTAATATGTTTTCTTTATATTTTGAAAAAGATATTTCAAAATTTGTTTAAAAATTTTAACTGATATTTGATATCATTCTAACACCATTTAAGAAATAGTGGCTATATCCATTTTGATGATTGTCGCTTGCTCATATTTTGCTAAATATTTTCTTTTGAAAAGTCAAGATATCATTTAAAAAGGAAGCAGCAAACAACTTTGGAATTAGTTTTAAAAATATAAGCAGACACAGAAGGCCACACAGTGAATAAGCAGCGAGCAGACAAACAGATGAGGGGTAGAGAAATAAAAAAATTTTAATAAAATGAATGGTATCGATATAAGTTTAAAAAAACCTTGGAGTTATATGGGCTATTGATATATCCTATGTTTTATTTCTGCAGGTAGAAGAAATACCTTGGAAAAATGGCATGTTCTCACATGTGTGGATATTTATCAGTAGGAAGTTGATGGGAAAAGAAATTATAGAAACTTTTTTAGGTTTTAACAGGTGACTGAAATAAAAGTGAAGCCAAAATAATTTGATAAACTAAATTAACAAGGAATAGGGAGCAGTCTAAGAATAATATTTCTCTAAGAATTAGAAGAAAAATTTCTCAGCCACCATTGTCACTTTATTAACTGAGTGTTTTAGACCAATGGAAATTTATGAAACAGCACACTGTAATGCCAAGTATCAAATGTCCTAACTCTGGATAGATTTGGACCAATCAAAGGATCGATTCTTTGATATTAAGATTCCCAGAATTAGGACTATTCCAAATGAGTCAAATGCATTCCTCCTATTATAAAATCTGTGCTTTTTTTCTTTCAATAGGAACATCTGGAAGCTGGTTTAGGCTGAGTCACAAGAAATATCCTTATGGGTTTTTTAAACAGTAGCTGGTTTCAGCCACCCACACTTCTTCTAACGGGCATCCCTGGCCTGGAGGCTGTGCACATATGGATCTCCATCCCACTGTGTGTCATGTACCTAATCGCCCTCCTAGGGAACTGCACAATCCTCTTTGTTATCCATACCACCTCTAGCCTTCATTAACCTCAATATATCTTCCTGTCCCTGTTGGCAGCTACAGATGTGGGTCTGTCTTTATTAACTCTACCCACAGTACTCAATGTCTTCCTTCTGAATTGCTGAGAGATTGAGTTCCACTCTTGCCTGGCACAGAAGTTTTTCTTCATCCATATCTTCTCTTCCATATTCCTATGTACCTCTTCCTGGCCATGCTAGCTGCCTTTGATTTTGGTCTGTCCCTGTTCACTTTCCCCACAATGCTGACGCTCTTCAGGTTTGATGCTTGAGAGCTGACTCACTCTTTATGCTTCACCCAAAAGCTCTTTATTCACACCTTCCAAGATTTTGAGTCTGCTGTCATACTGGCAATGGCCTTTGATGAATATGTTGCCATTTCACGTCCCTTGCACTGTACCTCCATCCTCACCAATGGTATAATTGTTAGGGTAGGTTTGGCTATTATTGTACAAACCTTGACTGTACAGGTGCCCCTTCCCATCCTCTTGGGGAAGCTGTGCTTCTGTCAGTCCAATGTACTTTCTCAATCTTTTTTTGTGTGTGTGTATAATTCTTTTTCTTTTCATGAAAAATAAAAGCACACTTAATAATAAACACCCTTTCAATTTTGACTTACAGTATTTAACTTCAACTCCTTTATAACAATGACTTAATATCTAATGTTACATTCACGTTCAGAATGCACAAAGTGCAGCAACAATCGCAGGAACCTAAAAGCAAGGTGCTACAAAGTTGCTTCTACATCAAAAGACAAGTGTCTGATAGAGTAGTTTAACATACTTTTACAGACATACAGCTAACCTAAAGAAAGACAGACAGATTTAGGAAAGACGCTACATCTGCAGAGGAAGGAAACAGCATGTTACAGACAGTCAGTTATACATAGAACATTTGACAAACACCACAGAAAACAAACTTTGGCATCATTTAGCAGGGTACAATACCTTGCACAAATCTTTTGGCAAAGTGAAGTGCATAAGTAATATTCCGGGACCCAAGCAGATTGTAAATTCTAAAATTAAGTCTTTGAAGTTTCCCAGTGAAAAAATAAGCACAGTCTAATACAATTACATAAATAAAAATAAAAACTAAAAAAAAAACCATGGAAATACATTTCCACATTAGTAACATATATATCCCTAATTCACATTCTGACACTGGACCTTTTAAAAGAAAAGGGTGCATTAAACAAGCAAATAAATAAATATTTCAAACATTATGATATGAGCTGCTCCCGTATCATTTCATGAAAAGCTGAGGGACCAGGCGCTGGGTCGGGCAGGGCTGGGGGCGGGGGCGGCGGCTACCAGGCCCAAGCGCGGCGCCGCCGGGAACATGGCGGACCCTCTCTCCTTACAGAGGGTCTGAGACCGGCATGCACCGCGCGTGCGGGGGCGGGGACGGAGTACTTTCTCATTCTTATTGCCTACATCCTGATATTATAAACCTCTCTTGTTCCAATACAAGGATTAAAGCATCTTTGGACTGTTTGTGGTGCTCTCTACCATGGAACTTGATTTTAACTTATTCTTCTTTCTGGTATGCTCATTCTGAAAACTGTACTGAGCTTTGCATCCCATGCCGGCCACCTCAAGGCTCTCTCACCTGCATCTCCCACCTCTGTGCTGTGGTCCTCTTCTTCACATCTGTGATCTCCCTGTCTATGCTGCACCGATTTGGCCCGAGGTTTCCTCACACTTCCATGTGACCATGGCCAACATGCATTTTTCATTCCCCCTGTGATGAACCTCCTTTTCTATGTGGTGAAAACCAAGCAGATATGAGATAAAATTCTAAAACTCTTTGTCAGGGGAGGGAAGGGTATGGCGAATTCCTTATCATGTCTGTAACATAAATTTTGACAATAGATATAAATAAATCCTTACTAACCCAACACTTCATTCTTAAGAGATATTTTTACGTCCATCTCTATGTCCATAAGAAGAAAAATAAGTAAACGTTTTAGTATATTGTATTTTCACAACTTGTACAAACTAAGATTTTTTTTTTATTCCACTATTGCTATTAATTTATCATGCAAATTTCCTTTTTCCAATAACTATTTAGTTCAGAGTTTGGAGCCTATATTGCAAAACATGACCTGCGTTTTTGTGTTTTTCTCTTCAGTTTTCCAGAAGGCAAATGTTTTATTAGATTTTGTGCCATTTTAATTTATCATTTTAATTCCATAACTGTATAGCCTGTACATCAGTATTTAGATTTATTCTATATATCCACTGCAATCACTTCATTGACTTTCACAATTCTTCATTCTAAATAAGTTTGAGAAGTTTTACAAAGCCGCATAAATTGGATTAGTTATGACAAATACAACATAAAAGTATTCATAATCTAATTGGTTGAAGTTTAAGTTTGGTGTAATTATATCTGATGAGAGCATTTAACAAAAAGCAAGCTTTAAAATAAACAGTACAATTGTTTGTGTGACTGAAACTAGAACTCAGATGATAGAAAAGTAATTTTCTGAAGTGTTAATAAAAACAAAAACTAATTTTATGACTGAATATTTTCTTTTTTTGTATTTATTTATTTTTTAAATATTACATTCAAGAAATATGAGGTCCAGATATACCTACCACCCTCCTCAACCCACTCCTCCCCCCAGAGCATCTATCTCCTCGATCATCATGAGACATTCATTGTATTGGGTGAATACATCTCTGAGCACCACTGCACCTCATGGTCAGTGGTCCATCATAGACCACACTCTCCCACATTCCACCCAGTGGGCCATGGGAGGACGTACAATGTCTGGTAACTGTGCCTGCAGCATCACCCAGGAAAACTCCAAGTCCCAAAAATGCCTCCACATCTTATCTCTTCCTCCCATTCCCCACCCCCGGCAGCCACCATGGTCACTTTCTCCACACCAATGCCACATTTTCTTCTATTACTAATCACAATAGTTCATGAAGACTATCAGTCAGTCCACTCTAATCCATATTCCATTCCTCCATCCCATGGACCTTGGAATGGTTGTGTCCACTCCACATCTATATCAAGAGGGGGCTTAGATTCCACATGGATGCTGAATGCAATCCTTCTGCTTTCAGTTGTAGGCATTTTTGGCTCGATGGTGTGGTAGTTGACATTCTTCAGCTCCATGTTAGCTGAGTGGGGTAAGTCCAAAAAACCAGAGTGTAGGAGCTGAAGTCTGTTGAGGCTCAGGGCCTGGCTATCATATGGTTAGTCCAGAGATTCAGATCCCCTGGGTATATATCAAACCCCAGCACAAACTACAGTTCTGGTAAAAGTAACAGGAGAGGCTTGTGAAAAAAGATGACATCTGAGTCCAGCTCCATCACACAGAAACACAAATTCCAAAGAAGGGCCACTGACATGGCACTGAACTCCATCTGCCATAACCATAGAACCTATGGGTCTCTTTAGCCCTCCAAAGAACCAATACCCAGGGTTGTATCTACTTTATCTGTCTCTGTGACTCTGCTGAGGTGTGCATAAGGGCAACCCCTCTGATAACCTCCCGGCTCTTTTTTGGCAATGCATAGCCATATGAAATCATTTCTCTTTTCCATTTTCCTCTTGATTAAGGTCAAAAAGCATTTTTAACTCCTGGTATTATATGTAGACTGAGATATTATGCTGGTCCGAGTTGACCCTTTTATTTAAGGTAATTTTCTAGTTACATCATGAGCTGGAACTTGGTAGTAATCCCTCAGCACCAGGGAGGCTCATCCCCGGGAGTCATGTCCCACACTGGGGGGAAGGCAACACATCTACATGCTGAGTTTCACTTCAAGACTGGCCACATATGAGCAACACGGAGGCTCTCAGGAGGTAACTCTTAGGCACCATGCAGCTCTAGGCCTTATTCTTATTTCATGTGCTCAGGCTCACAAGCATAGTCATTAGTATCAAGGGCTCACTGTTGGACCTTCATTCTTTTTTGGTCTTTGCCATTGCACTTGGGGGATTGTTGCTGTTCCTTTGGGGACTGTGATAGAGCTCCCCTGGCTAGGAACTCAGCACTCCCTCAGTTGTGGTTTTTAAATTGTATCCACTATGAAAATATCCAAACATTTTTATGTAACCTGGATATATGCCCTGGAGAACTCCCTGCCAACGATGTGTCCCCTGTCATTAACATCCCTCTGCTGCCATTGTTGTATGTATTCCTCTGCTGCCGTTGTTGAACGTCTCTGTGATCCAAAACTTCCTGAAAAGTGAAGCCCAATATAATGTCAGGTTCTCTTAATAGTAAAATGGAATATAGTGATGAGTTTAAAGGTTAGATATAGAATACATATTGATTTGGAAAAATTCTACATCCTATAGTTTTCTTTTCCTTTTTTCCCTAATTATTGAGTTTCTCTTCACAAGACCTTAGATCACAGTAATTCATATATAAAATGTAGAGTACTCCCACATATCCATTATAAAACCTTTTCGCTTCCACAGCGATAATCTTTTAACTTATTCATATCATGTTTACTGAAACTGATGTACAGATATTGAGACAATAGCTTTCAAACAAGGTAACATTTGTGTTTACATTGTGGTTTATACTTTAGGCTATACAGTTTTCTAAATTTTTTAGTTATCCTATGTTTTACATTATGGTTTACATTATTAGTCTGTCGTCCCCTATATGTTTTTGGTATAATATTACATGTTTTATTTCCATCCTTGTGTACTCTGTGAAACACTTCTATTGCCCTCACATTTACTTTGGTTCCATCTATTCAATATCTATTTCCCCCTCCCCTTGGGGCCTACAGTGACAGTCAATCTTCAATTCTTGAGGAGCCATGTTATGAGATACTTGCAACAGTGTTGAGGGCTTGACTTGCTCAACTGTCCTAATGCCCTGGGAGCCACCATTTCTCTTGAGGGATACAGTTCCCTCTATTTGATGGCATTAGTCCTCCCCAGGTTGTGGGTCTACCTTCACTCTCATTATATGGGTCTCTACCCAATGGTATAAACCACTCTGGCAAAATGAGTATTCAGATATTCCCTTGGAGTCTGTCCTGCATCAGATTATCCCCTTTGAATATCTTAAACAGGTAACTTTCCTAATTATAATTTGAAAAAGTTTTCTCAGCATTATACTCTCAACCAACACCTGACAATCTCGTATGTTTGTGTGTTGTCCCACCCTCCCCCCAATTTCTTGGGCAATATTACCCATCTGCCCATCCCTAGCCCCCCTCAAACTCCCAAAGCCCCACCCAAAGGTAACCCTATGCCCCCATTTTATCCCTTCCTTGTACACATACTTACCTCCAGCTTATCATAGATTTCACCCATGTAGATGTCAGCTCACATCCTTCCTCTAACCCCCGATTTCCTGTAAGCCTATCTTCCAGTCTCTAGCTCTCTGAGGCAGCTTGCTTATTTCAAATCATTGAGGTCATGTAGGATTTGTCCTTCAATGCCTGGGTTGCTTCACTCAACATAAGGTTCTCAAGATTCATCCATGTTATCACTTGTGTTTGTAATGTATTTGTTCTTAAAGCCAATTAGTATTCCATTGTATGTATATACCACATTTTATTGATCCACTCATCTGTTGATGGGCATTTGGGTCGATTCCAACTTTTGGCTATAGTGAACAATGCCGCAATGAACATTGGTATGCACATATCGGTTTGTGTCCCTGCCTTCAGTTCTGCTGGGTATATACCCAGCAGTGGAATTGCTGGGTCATATGGCAAATCTATGGTTAGTTTTTTGAGAAACCACCAAACTGTCCTCCAGAATGGTTGGATCCTTCTGCATTCCTACCAGCAGTGGATGAGTGTTCCCATTTCTTCACATCCTCTCCAGCATTTGCATTCTTCTGTTTTTTTCATAGCTGCCAATCTTATGGGAGTAAGATGGTATCTCATATTAGTTTTGATTTGCATTTTCCTGATAGCTAGAGATTTGGAGCATTTTTTCATATGCTTTTTAGGCATTTGTATTTCTTCTTTGGAGAAGTGTCTGTTTAAATCTTTTTCCCATTTTTAAAATGGGTTGTTTATCTTTTTATTTTCAAGATATAGGAGTTCTTTATATATGCAAGTTATAAGTCTCTTATTGGATATATGGTTGCCAAATATTTACTCCCATTGTGTAGGTTCCCTTTTTACTTTCTTGACAAACTCTTTTGAGGTGCAGAAGGCTTTAATTTTGAGGAAGTCCCATTCATCTATTTGTTCTTTTGCTGCTCTTGCTTTTGATGTGATGTTCATGAAGCCATTTCCTATTACAAGGTCTTGTAGATGTTTCCCTACACTGCTTTCCAAGGTCTTTATGGTCTTGGCTCTTACATTTAGGTCTTTGATCCATCTTGAGTTGATCTTTGTATAAGGTGTGAGATGGTAATCCTCTTTCATTCTTCTACATATGGATATCCAGTTCTCCAGGCACCATTTGTTGAATAGGCTGTTCTCTCCCAGTTGAGAGGGTTTGGTGTCTTTATTGAATATTATATGGCTATAGTATATTATTTTTTAATCTTAACTCTGTATACACTGATATGTAGAAATTGTAAGTTCATGAAACAAAAGCACAACACTCCTGTTGCAGAAAGCATTCATTGCCCCATCACTACATTATCAAGAGAAGAAAGGGAAGGAACTTCTTGGGAGGGATCAAATGTCCTTTACTGTGATTGGGCTGATAATTGTAGGGGCTATACATTTGTCCAAAATTTTCACTGTATATAATTATACCTAAATAAACATAAATATATATACATATTTAATAAATGTATTCGTCTAAAAATTGTGATAAATATAACTTGAGTCATGGATATCTGACATAGGTAAGATAGTTCAATTTTCTGAAAAATATATTGAAATGGAGAACTATTGGTTATTAAACTTGGGCAAAGGGTTTAATTGGGAATGCCTCAGGAAAATGTTGTATTATAGTTAATCTACAACAAAGGCAGAGCGTTACATGGTTTCAGAAAAGCTGGCTTCAAAAGGTGAATTATACCCTACAATAGGACTCTTGTCTTTCTGACACAAATACAAAGCAAAAACTATCTTTTCATAAATGCTTTTACTTTCTGACTTTATTCTTTACTCAGGAGAATTAAGAGTCTAATTCATGTCCCACGCTGGGGGGAAGGCATTGCATTTACATGCTGAGATTGGCTTCGAGACTGGCCACATTTGAGTAACATGAAGGCTGACAGAAGGAAATTCCCAGGCACAAAGATGATGCAACTGGAAAATGACCTTATATGGAAGGTTCAATGCGGATCAGCAGAATATCCATGTCTACATAAAATACCATGACTTTAAAATGCTGTTTGACCTAAAGTAAGGGGGAAATGGAAAGGAGAAATGAGTTTATATGGCTACGAGTTTCTAAAAAAGAGTCTGGAGGCTGGCAGAAGGTTTGTCCTCATGCACAACTGAGCAGAGTCAGAGAGACAGATAAAGCAGATACAACCCCCAGATATTGGTTCCTTTGAGGGCTAAAGAGACCCATGGGAGTTATGGTCATGGCTGATGGGGTTAACTATCAGGGCAGATGGCCCCTCTTTGGAAATGGTGTTTATGTGTGATGAATCTGGACTCAGAGGGGATCTCCCTTCATAAGACTTTCATGCTAATGTGCTGGAGGTGCAGTTAATGTTGGGGTTTAAGATATATTTAGGGGATTTGAATCTCTGGACTGACAATGTGATAGCTAGATCCTGAGCCTCAACAGACTCCAGCACCTACAATCTGATTTATTGGACTTACCACACTCAGCTAAGATGGAGGTGAAGAAGGACAACCACCACACCATGGAGCCTAGAGTGATTACAACTGAAAATGGGAGGATTGCATCCAGCATCCAGGTGGAATCTGAGCCTCCTCTTGACATAAAGGTGCAATGGACACAACCAATCCAGTGTCCACATAGAAGAGGTGGCATTGGATTGGGAAAAGTGGACATAATGGACAAAGGGTATGGGGAAAGGCAGGAAGAGATGAGAGGTGGAGGCATCTTCGGGACATGGAGCTGCCCTGGATGGTGCTTCAGAGGTAATCACCGGACATTGTAAATCCTCACAGGGCCTACATGATGGAATAGAGGAGAGTATGGGCCATGATGTGAACCAATGTATATGAGGTGCAGAGGTGCCCAAAGATGTACTTACCAAATCCAATGGATGTGTCATGATGATGGGAACGAGTGTTGTTGGGGGGGGGGAGAGGGGGGGTGGGGGGGTGGGGTTGAATGGGACCTCACATATATATTTTTAATGTAATATTATTACAAAGTCAATAAAAAATAAAAAAATTTAATAAAAAAAAAAAAAAAAAAAAAAAAAGAGTCTAATTCAGCAATGAAATTGCCCCTATTGGTAGGGCCAGTAAATGACAGATGTGGTGGGAAAGGAAATCTAAGTCAGACTTGATAAGGCTATTTAAGGTACATGTTTGACCATGGAAGGAACATTCTGACCTTTGGAGCAATGGCTTAGAGAAATCGTAGTCTCAATATCAGATCCAAAGCATTTGAAATGAATGACTTAAATGAGACGAGTAGGACATGGTAGCAAAATATTCAGCATTTTTCAGATTCTCATTATTTTTCCTTATGCAAATATAACCGGAATAAATTTGCTTGCAATTGTCCTTTTTGCTGACCTATTTGTTGAAGATATTTGTATATGTAACTTGTGTGAGAACTTCCTCCTAAAATACATGTATATCTTGATATCCTGCATGAATCTCAAACATATGATTTCCAAATAACTAATGTACACCTCAAGGTTGTTCCTGATTTTGAGTTCTTTATGTTAAGTGAATGACCCCAAACAATTCTAGTTCTTTAAAATAGAAAAGTTCACACTCTCCATTGTTGACCTATGGACTGAGTAATTCATGAATGCAAAGATGTTTGTCTTCACATGTTTAATTATGCATATTCTAGTTCTAGGGTTAATAGTCAAGGAATAGAGAAAAAATTTAATGCACAAATACCAAAGAAATCGTTTTGCACATAGCTTCAAGGTAAAGCCCATGAACCTTAGGGATAGTAATGATGATGATGATGATGATGATAACAATAGATAAAAATTAGATAGCTAGAATGAGAATGTAGTGACAACTGAGGAAAAAGAACTAAAGAAAGAAGTCATTCCTTGTTTGGGGGAATAATACAGGGGATATTTGGCTTTTTTAGCTAATAAGAAATTCCAGGTTATATATTTAATATCAGGTTCTATGTCACCAGTCCATGAGGAAGACATAATGCACATGGGAGCCTGGTGATTTGGTACTTCTGACTACTAGATAGGAAACTCTAAGTATATAAGCTCAGTTATATCAGGCAGTAGAATTCAGGTTTTTGGTTTATTATATAGAACATCCCATAATTCCATCAACAGTACTCTAGAAGCTGAAACCTTAACAAACAAGCTGATACCTTAACACTAATTCATGATTTAGCTTTAATTTTTGTGGAGTAAGTGTAATCTCTTGCTAAGGAAATTTTTAATATTTATAGCAGGTTAAATGCTAAGCTTCCATTTTATTTCCTTTGAAAATAGATAAAACATTTATAATCTGGACTAAAAAATCACTGATAATTATATGGATCAAAATTATTTCAAACCTCTTGGCATATACTATCCAGCAAATAGTTCTCCAGTTAGCTCTTTTTTTTCCTACAGTGCTTACTTAGACTTTTCCTCCTTCCAATTACTGTTCATTCCCTAACTGTAACTATCTTCAAATGATATATAGTGAGAGCGAGATTAACAACATTTTCATCAATGCTTACTAAATGAAAATGCTAAAAATTTTCATTGAGTTAGAATCGGAGAACTTAAAGATGATTAGTAACAGAACTTTCAAGTGGGAAATGCAATTCAGCTTAGGGGAGTGAGAGCAGTTATCTATTTTCTCTCTATATTTAAGTCATTTCTATTTATTTTCTTGAACCATCTATTTATTGATCCAGTTAAAATCAGGCAACTTTGACCCTTAGTGCTCTGACAACATGTTCCCTTATTTTCTTAGTCCTTATACCACATACAATGGGATTGAGAAAAGGGGGTAATAAAAGGTATATATTTGCAATAACAATATGGATATGTGGAGGCACATTTTTCCCAAAATGGTGAGTGAACATGGAAAAGGCAGCTGTGGAGTAGAAGACAAGAATGACACAAACATGAGAGGCACATGTGCCCAAAGCCTTAAAGCTAGCTTCTCTGGACGGCAGTTGGAATAGAGATCGGAGAATGAAGGCATAGGATATAGCAGTGAAAATTGCATCACATGAGCCAATGATGGAAGAAACGATGAAGCTATAATGTTTGGTGGCCCTTGTGTCTGTACAAGCCAGCTTCACCACAGCCATGAACTCACAGTAAGTGTGGGCAATTACTCGTGTTCTACAGTAGGAAAGCTGTTTGAGCAGGATGGGATGTGGAGACTAGAAGGCCACACCTCGAACAACCACAATTATACCCAGTATAGCAATGTGAGTGTGGGTGAGAATGGTACTATGGTGCAGGGGGTGACATATGGCCACATAGCGATCAATGGCCATGGTCAGGAAGAAGCCCAATTCCATGGCAGTAAATCTGTGGATGAAGAACATTTGGGCCAGGCAAGCATCAACGGCAATGTCATAGGCTCCAAGCCAGAACAGACTCTTAAGTCACTACAAATTCTTTAGTTGTAGACCAAATCTTGAATACTAGTTTCCTGTTTTCTCCCATCTTCCATCAAGACTGTGACCTTGGGAAATGTTGCCATCAGTTTTGACAAGATTCAGTTTTCCTTTTGTCGAAGACAAATCCTTATAATTATAATATGCCCTCATAAGAATTCTCACAGTGTTATGCCTGAATGTGCTTGCCAGAATCCTGTAAACATAGGTATAATTTCCAAATATCATTACCTGTGGAGATATTTTCTAGGCTTCTACGTTTATTATACCCTGAGGTTTACCCCACTGAAAAACCCTTGAACAATGTACATATGCCTTTACCATGAAAAATTTATAAAACACACACTAAACAATTAATTTATATGGGAAGAAATTATCATAGTAGCATGGCACAAGTTTCATAGAAATAAAATAGGCAACCAAACTAAGTTTAATGAGGGAAAGTCTCTTTGAGTATACGGTTCTTAGACTACAATCTCAATAATATATGACGTCAGACTATATATCCAGAGGAAAAGAGCACAAACAAAGTTCCATCAGGACCAGCAATCATGACATACTGGTTTAAATCTAGTGTAATTGGGATTCAAAGAGTGCAAAAGAGTTCATATGAGATGAGATTCTATGCAAAAACAAGAGTCCACACACATGCACAACCAATCACATAACTCACAGTAATTTTATAGTCCAGTAATTTTTTAAACCAGTACCTTCTTTGCATTACATGCTGAGTAAATATATGCTGGATACATAAATCCAATGCAGAATGGCTAAAGAACACATTGGAAATATGCACACATGCTGATTTCTGAAACACATCTTTGTAGAAATACATGTTATATACTCTTTCTGGTGTCATAACCTGGAAATGTTAACCTGTAATTGAGTCTGGAGATTATGAGGTATCCACAGTTTTGTTCCTTTGATACATTCATAGAATACAAAATATCATCCAAAAGAAATATAACACTCACTTCTATGATAACCTTAAAAAATGCCTTGGCCTCCTAAAGTCTAATTGTTCCATCATTTCATTCATGGGGAATGAGAAATGTTGTTCTCCTTGTCTCAAAAATAGTTAACCTCTTCCTTGACTTTAGGACATTGGGAAAATAGTGAGATGCCTTTGATGGAACCAAAAGTCTCATGTCCTTTAAAGTTTACTCAGATCACTCAGGCCTACCTCTATTTTCCCCTACCTCTCTATATTCAACAACCCTAATAATCTCATATAAGAAAAAAATCTGAGCCAAAAAGCAACCCGAATACATAGCTTTTATATGTAGGAGTTTCTTCATGGTAAGCTCAGAGGATATGTGGAAATAACATCTAATGCAAACAGGTTCCTAAAGGATCATTGACAAAGGGGGGAGTGTTTTATATACTTGGTGCTGACTAATAATCCACATAATTTCAGGTCTAGTAATTTTCTGTGTGTTTTCTTACATATATAGCTGAGTGGGAGCCATTCCTCATTAGTCTGAGATAATGTAATTTGCAACTGCTTAACAAGTTCAGTCATGAAAGAGACTGAAATCCATACAATTCATTCTTTTTCTTCAATAATCAAATTAATCCCAACCAGCTGTGGATGCAGGGAAAGAGAGGTGCAAGTGAATCAAAAATAGCTACTAAAGAGGATGCTGGATATATGAAGACGGTTATGTTTACTCATTTAAAAAATGTTTGCTGAATATCTGCTCTGTTCTTAGTTCAGGTATGAATATGGCAAACATAGTTCCTAAAATATTATTTTAAAAATCTTTACTGAGACAATGTTTATACCATAAATTCACCTGCTTTAAATGGACAATTCAATGGTTTTTGAAAATATTTACAGAGTTTAACAAACATTACTGAAATTAAAATTCAGAACATTTTCATCACCACAAAAAGAAACCTTTTACTTTAGCAGTCATTGTCCATTTTCTACATTTATTACCATTCTAAACATGCCATCTAATGCATCAGCTCATCATATACCATCAGATTGGAATTTTATTTGTTTGGTCACAAAATTCATATGTGGATTGTATTTTCAACCATTATTTCCTTAATTTTTTTCTACCTCTTTTTAAATATATATTTTTATTTTAAAAGAAACTTTAGATTACATAAATGTTGCATAAAAAATATAGGAGATTCCCATATACCCCACTTGTCCCCTCCCACACTTTTCCTCATTAACAGCATCTTTCATTATTTTTTTAAAGGTTTATTTTTATGTATTTATTCCTCCCTCTTCACCGCCCCCACCCCCCATTTGTCTCCTCTCTGTGTCCATTCATTGGGTGTTCTTTTGTGATTGCGTCTATCCTTATCAGTGACATCGGGAATCTGTGTTTCTTTTTGTTGCATCATCTTGTTGTGTCAGCTCTGTGTGTGTGTGGTGCCATTCTTAAGCAGGCTGCACTTCCTTTCATGCTGGGCAGTTCTCCTAATGGGCCACACTCCTTGTTCATGGGGCTCCCCTACGCAGGGGACACCCCTGTGTGGAAAGGCACTCCTTGCGTGCATCAGGACTACGCATAGGCCAGCTCCACACTGGTCAAGGAGCCTGGCATTTGAACCACGGACCTCCGATATGGTAAGCAGACTCCCTATCCACTGGGCCAAGTCCACTTCCTCATCTTTCATTATTGTGGTACATTTGTTACAATTGATGAACACATATCGAAGCATTGTTACTAACCATGGGCTACACTTTACATTGTACTTTATACCTTGTACAATTTTAAATGTTTTGACAAAATGTGTAATGGCCTGTATCCATCCTTTCAATATTATGCAGCATAATTCCAATGTCCCCCAAATGCCATGTATTATACCTATTCTTCTCTCTCTCTCCTCCCAGAACCTCTGGTGGCCACTGTTTTTATATCAATAGTACAAGTTCTTCCCTTGCTAGAATAATAAGCCTATAGTAAAATAATAATATTCACTTTAGTCCATTGTTCATTCCCCAAACTTGAGGGTTTGGGTAATAGTGATGCCCACTCTGCTTCTAATTGAGAGGGGGCTTAGATCCCATGGGGCAGATGGATGGAGCTATCTTGCTTGCAGTTGCAGGCACATTCAGTTTCTTGGCATGGGCATTGTTCATTCTCATCTCTTTTTAAGCTGTCCTGGGTGAGTCCAATGAACTGGAGAATAGGTCTTGCAACTCTCCTGAGATTCAGGGCTCAACCGTCATATGAACAGACCAAAACTTTAAGTCTCTTGGACATATATTTAACAAGTATAATGCTACTTATAGGTCCAACTAAAAGGAGCAGAAGAGCCATGTGTAGAGAAATTGTAAATGGGTCTAACTATGTTACTTTGGGGTGCATATATTCCAAAGTAAGGACCACTGACAGGGTTATGAATTCTTTTTTAAAGGTAGAAGTTATCCTCTCCCACTTACCGTTGGTCCACCCAATGTAATTCCAATAAATTCTTTGACAGTATATAATGTTTTTAAACAATTGTATCAATAACGAGTAGATTCCACATCAGACACTTCCAGATTTTCATTCCTTCTTTCTTTTGCATTTTGACTTATCATTAAAATACCATTTCCTTAAGATTCCATCTAGAATCATGTATCACCATATTCTTTACACTCTGTAGAACACTGCAACATTTTATTTTTAACCACAACCCTTATCTACCACCAAAATCATTCTTATGCATTCCTTATTTTATCCTTCAGCTGTCCTCTAACTCATGTTAATCTCCCTAGACTACTTGTTTTAGCCACAATCACATCCCTAAATCAGCAGTTTGTTACATTCATTAGAATTTGCTACCACCAATTCCATCGATTACCACATATTTACAATTCATCTATTTAAAATCATGTCCCTATTCTCATCCCTCTTTCTGTCCCCCACTAATCTACACTTCATTGTCTAACTCCATAAGTCTCCTCATCATATTTAGTTTGTATCAGTGAGACCATATAATATTCATTCTTTTGCATATGACTTATTTCACTCAGCAAAATATCTTTGAGATTCCATCTAGCCCTCTTTAAATACTTTCTGGTAGATGGTACTCATTCTTACTCTTTTTTTTAAAAATTAAGGTTGTATTTCATATTTTTTTCTCAGAATAACTTTGAAAGGCAAATATTTTACATCCATTTTTTAAAGAGGAATATGTAATCTTTCCTGAATTTTCACAAAACTTAAGTATTTATGGGGTGGAGTGGGGAAGGGCAGTAGCATTTTTTTAAATCAGAAAATGATGCCTTCCAGTCTTGGAACACAGAAAATACTCCTGACCCTAGTTTGTACATACACAACTGCATAAGAGCCAGTTAAATCATTATGAGTGAAAGAGAATCCATATACAACAAAGTATTTCGCCCATTCTACAGCTGATTTAGAAGAAGTCAAAGATACATGCACATAGAAATCCTTGCTTGAAAACAAAGACTGATTCCAAAGATATGGATATTCCAAACAGTTTAAGAATTTTGTGGGTAAAACTCATTATAGGTGAATCTATGTTCAAATTCTTTTTTTAAATTTATTTTTAATTCATTTTTTAAAATATTATATTCAAAAAATATGAGGTCCCCATTCATCCCCCACCCCACCACTCCCCCCACAGCAACACTCTCCCCCATCATCATGACACATCCATTGCATTTGGTGAGTACATCTCTGGGCATTGCTGCACCTCATGGTCAATGGTCCACTTCATAGCCCACACTCTCCCATGTTCCATCCAGTGGGCCATGGGAGGATCTACAATGTCCAGTAATTGTCCTTGCAGCACCACCCAGGACAACTTCAAGTCCCCAAATCGCCTCCACATCTCATCTCTTCTTCCCATTCCACGCACCCAGCAGCCACCATGGCCATTTTTCCACACCAATGCCACATTTTCTTTGATTACTATCCACAATATTTCATAAATAGAATATCAGTAATTCCACGCTAATCCTTACTGTATTCCTCCTTCCTGTTGACCTTGGATTGGTTGTGTCCATTCCTCATCTATGTCAAGAGGGGGCTTAGATTCCACATGGATGCTGGATGCAATCCTCCTGCTTTCAGTTGTAGGCACTCTTGGCTCCATGGTGTGGTGGTTGACATTCTTCAACTCCATGTTAGCTGAGTGGGGTAAGTCCAATAAACCAGAATGTAGGAGCTGAAGTTTGTTGAGGCTCAGGGCCTGGCTATCATATGGTCAATCCAGAGATTCAGATACCCTAAATATATCTTAAACCCCAGCACCAACTACAATTCTGGTAAAGTAACAGGAAAAGCTTGTGAAAAGAGATCACATCTGAGACCAGCTCCATCACACAGAAACACCAACTCCAAAGAAGGGCCAACTGACATGGCACTGAACTCCATCTGCCATGACCATAAAACCTGTGGGTCTCTTTAGCCCTCAGAAGAACCAATACCTGGGGTTGTATCTACTTTGTCTGTCTCTGAGACTCTGCTCAGGTGTGCATGAGGGCAACCCCTCTGATAAGCTCCAGACTCTGTTTTAGAGATTCATAGCCATATAAAATCATTTTTCCTTTCCATTTCCCCCTTGATTTAGGTAAAAAGCATTTTTAACTCCTGTTATTATATGTCGACAGGGATATTCTGCTGGTCCGAGCTGAATCTTTTATTCAAGGTCATTTTCTAGTTACGCCATCAGCTGGTACTTGGTAGTGATACCTTGGCACCGGAGAGGCTCATCCCCGGGAGTCATGTCCCATGCTGGGGAGAAGGCAGTGTATTTACGTGCTGAGTTTGGCTTTGAGACTGGCCACATTTGAGTAACACGGAGACTGTCAGGAGGGAACTCTTAGGCACACTGCTGCTCTAGGCCTTGTTCTTATTTCAGGTGCACAGGCTCACAAGCATAGTCATTACTATCAGGGGCTCACTGTTGGACCCTCATTCCTTCCTGGTCCTTCCCGTTGCACCCAGGGGACTCCCGTTGCTACCCTAGGGAACATGACAGAGGCCCCCTGGCCAGGAACCCAGAACCCCCCAAGCTGTTGTTTTTAATTGTTTCCACTATGAATATATCCAAACATTTCCATGCACCCCAGACACATGTCCTGTATAACTCCCTGTCAACCATATGTCCCCTGTCAATAACATCCCACACAAGTATTCCTCCACTGCCATTGTTGAACCAATCTGTGATCCAAAACTTCCTGAAAAGTGAATCCCAATATAATGCCAGGTTCCCTTAATAGCAAAATGGAATATAGTGATGAGTTTAAAGGTTAGATATAGAGTACATATTAATTTCGAGAAATTCTACACCCTATCTTTTCCTTTTCTTTTATCTAATTATTAAGCTTATCTTCACAAGAGTTTTAGATCACAGTAACTCTTATATACAATATACAGTACTCCCACATATCCAATATAAAACCTTTTACCTTTCACAGCCATAATCTTTTAACATATTCATATCATATTTACTGAAATTGATACACAGATATTGAGACAATAGTTTTAAACGAGGTAACATTTGTCTTTACATTGCAGTTTATACTTAAGGCTATACAATTTTTTACATTTTTAGTTATCCTATGTTTTACATTATGATTTACATTATTAGTCTATCGGCCCCTATATGTTTTTGGTGTAATATTACATGTTTTATATCCATCCTTGCGTACTTTGTGAAACACTTTTATTGCCCTCACAGTTACATTGGTTCCTTCTATTCAATATCTATTTCCCCCTCCCCTTAGGGCCCACAGTGACAATCAATCTTCATTTCTTAAAGAGCCATGTTCAGAGATACTTGCAACAGTGTTGAGGGCTTGACATGCTCAACTGCCCTAATGTTCTGGGAGCCACCATTAATCTTGAGAGATACAGTTCCCTCTATTTGATGGCATCAGTCTTCCCAAGGATGTGGGCATACCTTCACTCTTACTATATGGGTCTCTACCCAATGATATAACCCACTCTGGCAAAATGAGCATTCACATATTCCCTAGGACTCAGTCCTACATCAGATTATCCCCTTTAAGTATCTTAAACAGGTAACTTTCCTTATTATATTTTGAAAAGGTTTTCTCAGCATTATACTCTCAATGAACACCTGACAATCTCCTATGTTGGTATGTTGCCCCACCCTCCCCCCAATTTCTTGGGCAATATTACCCATCTGCCCACCCCTAGCCACCTTCAAGCCCACAAAGCCCCAACCAGGGGTAACCCTATGCCCCCAATTTATCCCTTCCTTGTAAAAATACTTACCTCCAGCGTATCATAGATTTCACCCATGTAGGTGTCAGCTTACATCCTTCCTCTATCCCCCGATTTCCTGTAAGCCTATCATCCAGTCTCTAGCTCTCTGAGGCAGCTTGGTTTACTTATTTCATATCATTGAGTTCATGTACTATTTGTCCTTTAGTGCCTGGGTTGCTTCAACCAGCATAAGGTTCTCAAGATTGATCCATGTTATCACGTGTGTTAGTAGTGTATTTGTTCTTAAAGCCAACTTGTATTCCATTGTGTGTTTATACCACATTTTATTTATCCATTCATCTATTGATGGGCATTTGGGTTGATTCCAACTTTTAGCGATAGTGAACAATGCTGCTATGAACAATGATGTGCATATATCGGTTTGTGTCCTTGTTTTCAGTTCTGCTGGGTATATACCCAGCAGTGGAATTGCTGCGTCATATGGCAAGTCTATGGTTAGTTTTTTGTGAAACTGTCAAACTGTCCTCCAGAGTAGTTAGATCCTTCTGCATTCCCACCAGCAGTGGATGAGTGTTCCCATTTCTCCACCTACTCTCCAGCATTTGTATTCTTCTGTTTTTTTTTCATAGCTGCCAATCTTATGGGAGTAAGATGGTATCTCATATTAGTTTTGATTTGCATTTCCCTGATAGCTAAAGATTTGAAGCATCTTTTCATGTGCTTTTTAGGCATTTGTATTTCTTCTTTGGAGAAGTGTCTGTTTAAATCTTTTTCTCATTTTTTCAAATGGGTTGTTTATAGTTTTATTTTCAAGATATAGGAGTTCTTTATATATGCAGGTTATAAGTCTCTTATCGGATATATGGTTGCCAAATATTTTCTCCCATTGTGTAGGCTCCCTTTTTACTTTCTTGACAAACTCCTTTGAGGTGCAGAAGGCTTTAATTTTGAGGAAGACCCATTTATCTATTTGTTCTTTTGCTGCTCGTGCTTTTGGTGTGAAGTTCATGAAGCCATTTCCTACTACAAGGTATTGTAGATATTTCCCAACACTGCTTTCCAAAGTCTTTATGGTCTTAGCTCTTATATTTAGATCTTTGATCCATCTTGAGTTGATCTTTTATAAGGTGTGAGATGGTAATCCTCTTTCATTCTTTTACATATGGATATCCAGTTCTCCAGGCACCATTTGTTGAATAGGCCATTCTCTCCCAGTTGAGAGGGTTCGGTGGCTTTATCGAATATTATATGACTATATATATGAGGTTCTATATCAGAACTTTCAATTCAATTCCATTGGTCTGTGTGTCTCTCCTTATGCCAATACCATGCTGTTTTCAATAATGTAGCTTTGTAGTATGTTTTGAAAACAGGTAGTGTTATTCCTCCAATTTCATTTTTCTTTTTCTATATGTCTTTGGCTATTCGGGGCCTCTTTCCTTTCCAAATAAATTTCATAGTTAGTTTTTCTAGTTCCTTAAAGAATGTTGTGTTGATTTTTATTGGGATTGCATTGAATGTGTATATCAGTTTTAGTAGGATAGACATCTTAATAATATTTAGTTTTCCTATCCATGAACAGGGAATATTCTTCCATTTTTTTAGGTCTTCTTTGATTTCCTTGAACAGTCTTGTGCAGTTCTCTCTGTATAAGTTCTTTACCTCTTTAATTAAATTTATTCCTAAATATTTGATTTTTTATTTTCTATTGTAAATGGTATTTGTTTCTTGATTTCCTCCTGATCTTGCTCATTATTAGTGTACAGAAATGCTATTGATTTTTGCGCATTGATCTTATAACCTGCAACTTTACTAAACTCATTTATGAGTTCTAGAAGCTTTGTTGTTGACCACTCAGAGTTTTCTATGTATAGGATCATGTCATCTGCAAATAATGAAATTTTGACTTCTTCCTTTCTAATTTGAATGCCTTTTATATCTGGTTCTTACCTCAGTGCTCGAGCAAGTATTTCTAAGACAATGTTAAATAGAAGGGGAGACAGTGGGCATTGTTGTCTTGTTCCTGATCATAGAGGGAAGGACGTTAGGATTTCACCATTGTAAATGATGTTGGCTGTGGGTTTTTCATATATACTCTTTATCATGTTCAAAAAATTTCCTTGTATTCCAATCCTTTGGAGTGTTTTTATCAAGGAAGGGTGCTGTATTTTGTCAAATCCTTTTTCAGCATCTATAGATATAATCATGTGATTTTTTCCCTTCAATCTGTTTATATGGTGTATTACGTTGGTTGATTTTCTTATGTTGAACCATCCTTCCATAGCTGGAATGTATCCCACTTGGTCATGGTGTATAATTCGTTTAATGTGTTGTTGAATACGATTTGCATGTATTTTGTTAAGTATTTTGCGTCTAGGTTCCTCAGAGAAATTGGTCTGTAATTTTCCTTTCTTGTGGTGTCTTTGTTTGGCTTTGTAACTAGGGTAATGGTGGCATCATAGAATGAGTTCAGTAATGTTCCTTCTGTGTTTATTTTTTGGAAGAGTTTTAGCAGGATTGGTGTTAGTTCTTTCCGGAATGTTTTGTAGAATTCACCTGTGAAGCCGTCTGGGCCTAGGCACTTCTTAGTTGGGAGGTTTTTAATGACTGATTCTATCGCCTCACTTGTGATTGGTTTGTTGAGATCATCAATTTCTTTTTTCATGAATATAGGCTGCTTATGTGTTTCTAGGAACTTGTCCATTTCCTCTGACTTGTCATTTTTGTTGGAATATAGTTTTTCAAAGTATGATAGTCTTTATTTCTGTGGGGTCAGTGGTGATATCTCCTTTCTCATTTCTTATTTTGTGTATTTGTGTTTTCTTTCTTTTTTTCTTTGCTAGTCTTGCTAAGGGTTTGTCAATTTTATTGATCTTCTCAAAGAACCAGCTCTTGGTCTTGTTTATCGTTTCATTTGCTTTCTTATTTTCTATTTCATTTAGTTCTGCTGTTATCTTTGTTCTTTCTTTCTTCTTCCTGTGGGATTACCTTGTTGTTTTTTTGCTAATTCTTCCAAATGTGCAGTTAGTTCTTCAGTTTTGGCTCTTTCTTCTTTTTTGATGTATGAATTTATGGCTATAAATTTCCCTCTCAGTCCTGCTTTTGCTGCGTCCCATAAATTTTGGTATGTTGTGTTATCATTATCATTTGTTTCAAGGTAGTTATTGATTTCTTTTGATATTTCCTCTTTGACCCACTGGTTTTCTAAGAGTGTGCTGTGTAAGTTCCATATCTTGGTGTCAAATCTGGATCTCTGGCCCTTGCAGATCTCCAGCTTCACTGTGGTCAGAGATATTATTTTGTATGATTTTGATCTTTCTGAATTCATTAAGCTTTTCTTTGTGGCCTAGCATATGGTCTATCTTGGAGAATGATCCATGTGAACTTGAGAAAAATGTATATCCTGCTGTATTTGGGTGTAATGATCTGTATATGTCCATTAGATCCAGCTCCTCTAATATACTGTTCACATATTTTGTTTCTTTAGTGAATCTCTTTTAAGATATTCTGTCCAAAGTTGATAGTGGTGTATTAAAATCTCCCACTATAATTGTAAAGGCATCCATTCTTTCACTTTGTTTTTCCAGTGTTTGCCTCATGTATTTGGAGGCACCCTTGTTAGAAGCATAATTGTTTATGATTGTTGGTTCTTCTTGAGAGAATGTCCCTTTCACTATTATGTAGTATCCTTCTTTATCTCTCACAATTGTTTCACATTTAAAGTCTATTTTGTCTGATATTAATGTAGCTACTCCTGCCTTTTTTTTTGGTTATTGTTTGCTTGTGAGATTGTTTTCCAACCATTCATTTTCAGCCTCCATGAATCTCTGGGACTAAGATGTATTTCTTGTAGACAGCATATAGATGGGTCATATTTCCTTATCCAATGTCCCAGTCTGAATCTTTTGATAGGTGAGTTTAATCCATTGACATTCAGTGCTATTACTTTCAAGGAATTATTTATCTTAGTCATATTTTGTTTGTTTTTTCTTCTCTTTTTGTCTTGTTTGTTGCTCTTACACTTTCCTCCAACTCTGCCTCTCCTGTTTTTTCCTTTCTTCCTGCAGAATTCCCTTTAGTATTTCTTGAAGGGGAGGTTTCTTGTTGGCATACTCTGGCAATTTCTGTTTATCTGTTAATATTTTGAACTCTCCATCATTTTTGAATGCTAATTTAGCTGGGTAGAGTATTCTTGGTTGGATTTTTTTTTTCTTTTAGTACCTTGACTATATCATATCACTGCCTTCTTGCCTCCATGTTTTCAGATGAGAAATCAGCACTTAATCTTATGGAGCCTCCCTTGTATGTGATGGTTTTCTTTTCTCTTGCTGCTTTTATCTTTTTCTCTTTGTCTTGAGCATTGGATAATTTGACAAGTACATGTATTTGGGTGGGCCTGTTGGATTTATGGTGTTTGGAGTGTGTTGTGCTTCCTGAACATGTACATCCATCTCTCTCAGCAGATTTGGGAAGCTTTCAGCCATTATTTCCTAATAACCCTTCTGTCCCCTTTCCCTTCTCTTCTCCTTCTGTGATACCTATAATACGTATGTTTGTGTGTTTTGTATTGTCGTTCAAGTCCCTATGTCCTAGTTCATTTTTTTCTATCTTTTTATCAATCATTTCTACTATCTGTTTGATTTCAGATATACTGTCTTCCACATCACTAATTCTCTCCTCTGCCTCTTCTAATCTGCTGCTATTTGCTGAGAGTGTATTTTTGATTTCTTGAACTGTGGTGTTCATCCCCATCCTATCTGTTATCTTTTTGTGTATGTCTGCAATTTCCTCTCCAAGTGTCTTCTTCATATTTTTAATCTCTTACATTACTTCATTAAGTTGGTCTCTAATATATGTTTTGAGATCTTTAATTACTTGTCCAATGTTCTGCTCCCCTTCCTGGTTTTTAGTTTGTTCATTGGATCCAGCCCTGTTTTCCTGATTATTGGTTTGGTTTGTAGTTTTTCGTTGCTGTCTGATCATCATTTTATCTTGATGGGTTTAATCAGTTCCTTAGCTTCATTACCTATTCTTGGGGATTAATTAGTTGTTCTTTTGTAAGTGTTATGTCTTCTCTTTGTCACTTTGTTCTTCTTACTCTCTTTTCTTGTTGCTGGCTAAATTCACTTTGAAGGAATATATTAGGGCCAGAGAAAGCAAAATGAGTAAGAAAAGAAAATGTGTAAAGTAGTATTGGTAATAAATGTTAATAGAGCAACAATGTGAGATCTGGGAGAATGGATATTAAACTCATGTAAGTTGTGTAGAGTTATAGCAGTAAATAGAGTTCCTATAATGCGATAATCAACTGAATATGGGGAGAATATAGTATGAATTAAAAAGCCAGTGGTTTCATGAGAGAGGGAAAGAGAAAAGAAAGACAATAATATCAAGAGTTGATAAAAGACAGAAAACAAATCTAAGGTATTAGAAATAAAAGCCAGACAATTTGGGGGCCAAAGAAAGGGAGGTGGAATGTAAGAGAGACAGTAGATGATGGAGGATAGCAAGATGTGGGGGAAAGGGGACTGTGAAGGTGGCCAAAGTCAATTGACACAGAAAAGAGGAAATGGAGGATGGGGAAACACAGCAAATATGTAGTGCCCCCTGCAGCATCTATTATATAAATAAAATAAATTAAAATAAGAAGAAAAGGAGAGAAAAGAAAAAAAGGGGTGTTAAGCAAAGAAAATGGAGGGAAACAAGGAAGGAAAAAGGAGAAAAAAACTAAATAAATGATAAAGGGCCTTGGGGGATAAAATGGGAGAAAAGATCAGGAGATAATGCAATATTAGCAACCTAGACCAAAAAAAAAACAAACAAAAAAAACCCACAAATGCCGAAGGCTAGGATAATCAAGGAACTCGGACAGACCTCAGGGCGCAGCGGATTCAGGGACGGGAAGTCTGTGATATCGCAGGCTCAAGGTGTGTGAGTCTCTTGGGCATGGGCCACCAGGGTTTAGGAGACACAGACCTGAGAACCACGCATCCAGTAACAGGGGGCCTAGGAGCATTGCAGTGCAACACAACCTTCTGGGATCCCCGCAGCTGGGTACCGGCCCTAGGGAGAGGGGTTCCACTCGCAAACTCTGACCACTATGTCAGAAACCCAAAATTCCATCTCTCACAAGGATCTTTTCTGTCACTGTCTCACCAAATCAACATCCAGACACCTCCTGCCCTGCAAGTCCCTGAAACAGCCTGCTGGGGGTGCTGCTGCACTACAAAGAGTTCAGGGACCACCGTGGACTGGCCACCAGCCCCAAGTGGAAGGGTTTTTCCTAGAACTTCTGACCTCCATGTCAGAAACCAAAAGTTCCACCTCTTGCAAGAATCTCTTCTGTCCCTGTCTCACCAAATCGACATCCAGACACCTCCTGCCCTGAAAGACCCCGAAACAGCCCTCTCAGTGTTTGGGAACACCCACACAACAAATATCCCAGGGATCGCCATGGCCTGGCTGCCAGCCCTAGGGGGAGGGGCTACAGCCAGAACCTCTGACCTTCGAGGCAGAAACCCAAAATTCCACCACTCGCAAGATTTCGCTCCATTACTATCTCACCAAATCGACTTCCAGACACCTCCTGCTCTGCAAGCCACCAAAACAACCCACTTAGGGCTTGGGAACTCCCCAGCACAGCAAAGCCTCCAGGAATCACCGCTGCCGGGCTGCCAGCCCCAGGGGGAAGGGTCCCGTGCACAACCCCAACATCCGTGAAAGAGACCCAAAATTCTACCTCTTACAAGAATCTCTTCTGTCACTGCTCAACCAAATCGACGTACAGACACCTCCCCTGCAAACACCTGAAACAGTCTGGTCCAGCAGGACTCCAACCCTACTCAGCTGCTTCTTTGCAGGAGAGATTATAAGGTGCACTCACTCAGACGCCATCTTGCCCCACCTCCTCCTGAATATTTTCTTAGCCATGGGAGTAAAAATGGCATACTTGATCTACTCTCTAGAAGGAGCCTTTACATTTTGTACTTGTGGAAGTAAAATTACTTAACATCATACAAATAAATGAAGAATATTGAATTATTTATACCACAACTGAATATAGTATAATTGAATGAAAGAAATCATGTAGAGACTAATCTATGTTCTTTACTAAATTATATGATTCATGTAACACCAAAAAAGTGCAGGTGTCTTCAGACAAATTTAATATAATGATATGTTGCTGTGTTTAAAATCTATCTATAATTCATGAATTGTTTTTCCATTATCTTGTATTACATATACAGTTATATATCATATTATAAGATGCATATTATACCTTTCCATGTTTTGATTTTCTTATGAGCCACAGTTAATATCATTGTCCACACGGTCATTTTATCATAACCATTGTGTTTTCTATTTATCAATGGACCCACTTGTAGGCTAATGATTAGACAAACTTTTCTTTGATGCTTTCTTCTTCAAAACAATGCTACATTCCCATGCATTGGAGCCCTATTTATAATGTACTGTATATACACCCTTAAGGTGCAAAGAATATAAAGCTAGTTTCCTGGATTACATTGTAATATATATCAGAGACAAAAGGAAACCTTCAGATGAAACTCTTGACAAGGTTTTTGTTTCCCCACTTAACTGTCATAAATATCACCAACTTTTTACTCTTTGTTTTATCATATTCATTATCATCATGTTCAGTATCACCACTATCAACACTAAAACTAACTTCATCTGATAAAATCATGTCTAAATTATTTATTTTCAATGTGGAGTGCTATAGATGATGTGTGGAAGAGCTGCCAAACTATATTAAATAATTTTGATGTCCAAGATATTTTTATATTTGAAGTTTATTAAAAATGAGATTAGTTTCAAAATGAGAGCTTTCCAAAAGATGTAGAATGCTTAGTGAAACAAAGAGCTCACTGATACTCCAAATTTCACAAGACACTGTTTGGAAGGTTTTATGCTTTATTAATATGTATCAAAATTGATTTGTTAAAAACAACAACAAATTCAGAAAGAAGTCAGAAAGAAGAGAAGATGCTATGCTTTTGTCATTGAGGTTGGAGGAATGGGGTCATGAGCTAAAGAACACAGATGACCTTAAAAGCTAGAAA
Organism: Dasypus novemcinctus; assembly: GCF_030445035.2. Taxonomy (NCBI): domain Eukaryota; kingdom Metazoa; phylum Chordata; class Mammalia; order Cingulata; family Dasypodidae; genus Dasypus; species Dasypus novemcinctus. The sequence goes on along the minus strand of NC_080682.1, from coordinate 97,582,273 downwards.
AGGCAAGAAAAAATATTTTTCCCCAGAGTTTTCAGAAGGAATTCAAATCCCTGACACTTTGATTTTAGTCCCAGAAGATTCATTTTTAACATTTTACTCCAGAATTTAAGATAATATTTTTTGTTTGTTTGTTTGTTTTAAGCCCCAAAATTTGTAGTAGTGTATTGTGACAACAATAGGTAACAAATATACCTTCCTTAAAAATGAACTTACTGGGAAATGGACTTGGCCCAGTGGTTAGGGCATCCGTTTACCACATGGGAGGTCCATGGTTCAAACCCCGGGCCTCTGTAACCTGTGAGGAGCTAGCCCAAGTGCAGTGCTGATGCACACAGAGTGCCTTGCCACACAGGGGAGCCCCCCAGGTAGAGGAGCCCCACGCACAAGGAGTGCGCCCTATAAGGAGAGCCGCCCAGTGGGAAAGAAAGTGCAACCTGCATAAGAATGGAGCCACCCACACGGACAGCTGACACAACAAATGACGCAGCAAAAAGAGACACAGATTCCCATGCCACTGACAACAACAGAAGTGGACAATGAAACAAGACTCAGCAAATAGATACAGAGAACAGACAACCAGGTTGGGTCGGGGGAGGGAGAGAAATAGATAAATCTTAAAAAAAAAAAAAAAAAAAACTTACTGCAGTTCCTTGATGAATTAATTTTCTCCAAACACTCCTACTCCAATAGCTGCTTTGCCAGCAGAGTTTCAAATATGTTTAATGTGTTCTCTTTATAAAGTAAGCTCTTACCATATGGCCATTGCTAATATCTTAATCTGTTTTTTACTTTCGGCTCATCAAGCCACTTGAAAAATATGTACTCATTGTTTCAAATTTCTCCCTCCTGTCAAGTTTTTTTTTTTTTTTGAGCTTTTCATAGTGGACTTTTAAACATGTGAAAAATCTTCCTGATAATAAATGTGTAGGTTAACAAATTGTTGCAAAATGAGCATCCATGTAAATACTACCTCAGTAAATCATCAGTAGCACCCAGAATTCCCCAGAAATCTTTCCTGAACTTATTCTCACCGTTCCCACTACATCATAACACTCATCTGATTTTTACATAGATCATTTCATTGATTTTCTTTACATTATCAGTATTTAATTATGCATTCTCAAACAATAATTTAATTGCAATTAAATTGAACTGAAAAGTTTTCCTCTTCAACCCTAATGCAATCAAATTACGTTCAAACTATTCCATTGAAATTGGACAAATGTCTCCAATGAACTCTAAATTATGAAATCCAATAGACTATATATTGTATACTTAACACCGGATTTCCCATCAATATTTGACATTATTGACCACTCATTTATTCTTAACTCTCTGTTCTTTCTTGGCCTCTCTTACACCTCTCTTTCCAGTTACCTTAGATACCACTGGCTCATTCTATTCATTGCATTTGCTGGATTCAATTCCAATGCCAAACCTCTGAAAATGGATGTTGCCTGTTTTCATCTTTCCCTGATGACGATTCCCCAACGTGTAACCCAAACTCAGGGTCTCTCCTAAGCTCCAGACAGGTTCCCATTTCACTCCTGAAAACTTAACAGGCCCAAATTGGAACTTATTGCCTCCCACTCCTCGTCTGCTACTCACGCCTGCTCTCACTTTCGTGCTCTGCATTTCTGTGAATGGCACCTCCAGTCACTTGTTTATCCAAGCCAGAAATCTGAACAATGCCAGGCATATTCCTGACTCTCTCTCATTCACAATTTCCCATCTGTCACCAATATTATAGATTCAATTTCCTAAATATTTTTCCTGCCATTCCCCTCTTTTATATCACCACTGTCCCTGCCTCAATTTAGTACTTATAAAGTGGAACTATTTCTCATTCTGATAATTGGCATCCTTGCCTTTCTTTTCAGACAACTCCAAACAGAATTGAAAATAGCTTTGCAAAATCTAAATCTGATTAGGTCACACACTTGTGCAAGCATTTCCACTGATCCTCTTCACTTGCAGATTAAAGTCTATGTGTCCAATTACCACTGTTAATCCTAAATGATATTTTATTTCTATCTCGAAAGTTCATATTTGATTATATATCATGCTGTGAAACCAATGAATAACTCTTTAAGCAATAAATGTTTTTACTGCTGTTTCTCTAGCAGTTGTTCCAAATTGTTCCAACTATACTGTCTTCAAAAATACCCTCCCTACTCTTAAAGAGTCCATATTGGGACCCCTCTTGTTTTGAAATGATAATTCTCAACTTCACTGTTAATTTCTTAATCACCTGTGATCAGAATTACTATTATTTCACGTTAGAAGCTAGTCATATTTCAGGCATGCTTAATGAAAATATTTCTCACCTATGTTGAGTGGGAAAATTACATAGTCTTAAAAATGCATAAGACACTGCTACAACAAAAGAGTTAATGCAACAGATCTGTTTTACTCTGCTCCTGCTTATCTCTACAACCATGTTGATGACCCTTGACCAAACTGAGAACTAAGCCCTTTCAAGGGCCACATAGTTACTGAAAATTTTTATTGTTATATATGCTCAAAACAGGGGATCAAGATGAATCAGACTGGCAGCATGTGCAAAGTGAACCTGAAATGCATTATATGTACCTGGTGACTGGTTTGTGTTCTGCATCATGGCTGATCACATGACAGATTTCTACCAATGTGACCAACTCTGGACTCCAAAACTCAAGTAGTCTTCCCTGGATAGAGACATCTCTCATGTGTCTCTGAGGTTTGCAACTAGAGAGAGAACTGCATCCTGTGTGACCCTTGCAAAGAGAGAGAAAATGCTTAGAATTCTGAATTTGATCTCTCTAACATTTGCCTATGTATATCTATTTCCCACTGCTCCTGAACAGTGTCCTTTGATACATTAAATCTTAGCCATGTGTATTACTTTACATTGAGTTGTGTGGGTACTACTAATGAACTGCTTAACTAGAAAGTGGTCATGGCACTCTCTCCCCTGCTCCTCCCAACACTCGCCCCAGAAAGTTCGGGTGCCTCATTCTTCACTTGGTCCCTATCCCACTTCCCTAGTTCACTACTACCCCTGACCCCCCGCCCCAGTTGTCTACTCTCTGTGTCCATTCGCTGTGTGTTCTTCTGTGACTCCTTCTATCCTTACCAGCCTCATCGGGAATCTGTGTTTCTTTTTGTTGCATCATCTTGTGGTGTCAGCTCTCCGTGTGTTCGCACATTCCTGGGGAGACTTCACTTTCTTTCGCGCTGGGTGGCTCTCCTTATGGGGCACACTCCTTGTGCATGGAGCTCCCCTACACGGAGGACACCGCTGAATGGCAGGGCACTCCTGGGGCACATCAGCACTGCACATGGGCCAGCTCCACACAGGTCAAGGAGGCCCGGGGTTTGGTAGGCAGACGTCCTATCCATTGGGCCAAGTCCGCCTCCTGTTTTCTGTTTTTTATATTTTTAATGTAACATTTCTTGTGATATATTAACTTTAATTAAAAAAATAAATACACATAAATAAATAGATAAATAAATAAATAAATAAATAAACCCTGTGTGGCTCTCTGAGGCAGAAAGATTATTTGATTGAGGTACATAGCACCTCTGCTTTTCTATGTGATACATTTCCTACTTTTGGGAAACAATGCTTGACCTTTCTTCCATCACTCAACATGGAATTCTTGCCCTTAGAGTTTAAAATCAACTGCATGACAAACTATGTTTATATGTGACACATATTAAATAAATTATACATAATTGGTGTAAGAAAGAAAAGGAGAAGCGTGAGGAAGGAAAGGAGGGAGGAAGGATGAAAGGAAGGAAGGATGGAAGGGAGGGAGGAAGGAAGGATGGATCATTTTGATATGATTTCTAATTCTCACACGACAATGTAACAGAGATAACCACAATTATTTACAAATAAGGCTCCTAGAATGAAGAACTAAATGGAATTCTTGTCTTGAACAGTTTAAGGGACATATAATATTTAGCTTAGGTTAATTTCAAAACATAATAAGTCTGCATTTGATCTCTGAGGAAATGAAGTGACTTAGCCTATGTAGTATCATTCCTCCCTTGCTTTTGAAATCACATTGTGATTAACAGCCTAGAGGTAAACCTTGTCAGAGGGAGGTTGATGGGTAAGTCTACTCTCTCTTCCCCTGTAACTCTGTAACCAATATCCAGAGAGAGTTTTTGTCAAAGCAAGGCAGAAAACTCACCCTTAACTTCTTTAAAGAATCACCCACAGGAAAAACCCAGTTCTCCTTGGTTTCTGTTCCCTTTTTCTATTAAGGCTCTTTTCTCAAATCTTGTAGTCCTGCCTCTACTGTTTGACTTCATTATAAGTGGATATAATTCTTCTTCCTCTACCACTTGTCTTATCATCACTGCCAATATTTGCTCACTGTCTGATTACTATACTTGTTTCAATTCTGACCCCTTTGTGCACCCTCCACAGAATTTCTACTCTAGATTTTCCTTAGATCAATGATGAATATGGAGTAGGGATTGTAGGTATTCATGATTTTATAGAATGAAACTAGATCACCTGGTGGAAAAAGGTGAGAATATAATGAAGAGTGTTCTTTCAGTCACCATTGTGTCATAGTGGACTTCCCAGGATGATATTGAGGTTTCCATTGTTAAGAGAATTTCTCTAAGATGCTGAGAAAGGCATGAAGATGCTGCACCCAAAAAAGCTCTGAGCCACAGGGATAATATACTGGTGATGGCATCCTAATCCAGATTGTAGCAACCATCTGATCTATTGTCAATTAATTATTCAAAAACACTGACTGAAGTACAGTGCGGTCTTTCCCCAGACATCAAAGCAGCCAGTGTTCAAGGGGTATAGTATGTTTATCATTCTGCAAAAGTCAGTTTCACCCTGTAGAAGACTCAGGTCATTCTAGGTGAAACTGACAACCTCATGAAATAATATAATTTACAGGCAAAAACAAGATAACAAGAGTAGGATTCAATGACATCTAAAATATCTTCCAACTTAAAACCTAGCATCCGACCGAAATTAAGTGATCTTGCTTGATTATAGTTACTAAAAATTAGACAAATACATAAAATCAAAATGTTTTCCTTCTGATTCACATAATAAATATAGACATGGAATCCACTGGAAAAATATGAACCAAATAATAACAGGACTTGAGAATATTTAGATGCATTTGAAGAAGTAAAAATTATAATAACTGCAATGTCCTATCTCACAACATAAATATTATGTAGCTCAGTATTTCTTTAGGTTCAATATACAAGAGATGGACAGAGCTTCCAATAGTCCCTGGCCCTTTGGTTGAAGTTAAAGCATTGTTCATCCACTTCCTCGTACATACATGGGAAATTCTGTGCCCTTGTAAAACAATACGAGAAGCTATTCTTTCTGAATGAGAGACTTGATATATAACTCAATGTCCCTTAACCCTTTTGGGAATATTAAAACACAATCAGAATAGACATCTTGGGGGGGGGCAATTTTATGAAGATTGACATAAAATTTTATGAATATTTTATGAAAATTGACTCATGAACTACGTCAGATTAGAGAACCTGATTTCTGCACTCTGCCATGTCTCTTTTATTGAAATGGATTTTCAGGAACTTACTTTGATGAAATCACTCTATTAAAATATAACCAGGAATAGTTCAAGTAAGTCACTTAAATAGAAATTCTTTAGGACAAACAGTTTTGTAAAATTATTTACAATGGTGGCAAAGAAAGAAGAAAGAAAATATAATGCCAAACTTTGAATTCTCCCTTAAATATTCACTGAAAACATATTTAATCAACCCTTATTCAGAATATAAATAACACAAAATAGAAAATAGCTGACTTGGTCTGAAGAGTTTAAATGAATTAACAGAATAGACATGTAAACATGTAATTCTTCATTGTGTCTCACTGTTCTTGTGGCTGAAGTACAGTTTACAGAGAGGACACAAGGATGGATCCATTTGAACTGTGAGATTTCTAGAGACATCTCATTAAGATCATGAATTTTAAAGTGACTAGAGAGATTAAATATCTAAACATGGCAAATAAAACCTCCCTGATATGACTTCTTTCTCAACTGAACTGCCTTAATTTTTGCATTCCAGAACCTCAAAAATAGTTGAAATGCCTCATGAGCAACAGTTTGCAGTTGTTGGTATCTGGCCATTACTTTAATTCTGTAGCTCTGCCTGCCATGCCCAGTGCTCTTCTTCCTCATCCCTACCCAACATATCCACTTAGCATCACCACACTGATGACACCTTTCGTTACTCTCACACCACACTCTCTCTTGGGCTAAGTGACCTTCCTTCATGTTCTCATAATATCTCCTCATACCTATTTTAATAAGATTTTATTTTAATTTTAATAACTTAATTGAGATGTAATAGGCATTCAATAAATTGCATGTCTATACAGTGTACAATTTGATAAATGTGGGATATATATATATATACATATATACACTCATGAATCCAGTACTACACTCAAGCTAATGAACATATCCATTACCCAAAAAGCTTCCTTTTATCTATTTGTAATCCTTCCATGACCATGCCTCAAACACTGAAGTACTTTGTTATTTACTACAGATTAATTTTCATCTTTTTAGGATATTATACAAATGGATTCATAAAGTATATACTCTTTGTGGGGAATTTGACATCTTTTACTGAATATAATTTTATTGGGTTTCGACTATGTTTCAATAGTTTATTCCTTTTTATTTTTGAATAGTACTTAATTGTATGAATAAAACACAATTTGCATTATATAGTTAATTGTCATGTAGTTTAATTATTAAAAGATGAAAATATATTTACCTTCATATTTACCTCATATAATACTCTGTATTCTTTAATTTAGTCCAATTTTATACTGGAGAGCATTTCTTTTCAGCTTGAAAAACTTTGACATTATTTCTAAGACAGCTTTGCCAATCTGAAAATGCCAATATTTCTCCTTCAATTTCCAAAGAAATGTTTACAAGATTAAAATTAGAGGTTGGGAGTCTTTTTTCTTATATCACTTTAGAAATATTATTTATTATTTGTAATTTCTTTATCTGCCAGTAAGAAATCTGGATCCTACTAGCTATGATTTATTTCCTTATTTGTTCATCTCTAGTATTATATTAAATAGTTTCAATGTTAGTCACCCTTACTCCTGTGAAAAACAAACCTACAGGCAAATACACTGTTTACATAAAACTCTTTTCATCTATTGCATTACAATGTCTTGTCAAAGCATGATTTTTTGGAGTTGTTTAAGCCATCTCCTTTTTCCTCATGAAATTCAATGAGAATATGTCATATATCTGTAATGCAGTTGGCACCATTTGCCAAGCATGCCTTCATCCTACAATCCTCAAACATTTTCAATTTACATACAACAAAGTTCACACTTTATGGTTTACATTTCTATGTTTTTTAAATAAAGAATAAAAACATGGTCAAATAATCAAAGGAGGATGACTAGAATAAGCATCATGGTGCTGGAGTAGCGACTGAAACACATGCAAAATACTTGCAAATACTACTACATCTATTTCCTACTCCTCTCCACTGAGAGAGCTTGTAAGTAGTAACACTTAAGTAGCAACAAACACACTTAGCATCAAGTTCTTGATTTCTAAATACCTTCATCCAATAAAAGTAACTGGGGTTCCTTGGAAATATGGATGCTTCAAGGTTTGGGAAAGAGAAATTACAAGTTGATTTTGTAATGTCAAAAAGAAGGAAGTGAAAAAAGATAATAGAGTTATGTCAAAAAGACTAAACCTGAAAGAAATCTCGATAAACAAAGCTATAAAAATTTTAGGGCCAAATTTATTAATATTGTTTCCTATTCTAACACAAAGCAAAAAATAAATGAGAATGAGCCTATACTGACATATATAAGCAATTAAAGAAATCAATATGGGAGAAAAAACAACTCTTCCTTGCAAAAAAATTCCAAAGAATAAATCTGGAAATTTAATGAGAGAAATATAAAATTAGTTTTACATCACTACAATAATAATTGCTATGGACAAGATTTACTGACAAAAAATAAAACTAGTAGGTGGAACTTTAAGGAGAAATGGGATATTTGCATAGCTTCAATTTACCTTCCTGAGAATATCTTTTGATCCTTTAGGAGGTAGAGTTTAATTCTCCTCCTTTTAAGTATAAATAGGACTCAATGACTCTCTTCTAACCAACAGAGCATGGATGTAAAAAACAAAGAAATATAGCAACTTCATAGTGAAGAAACCTGACAAACACCAATTTAATCAAATAATCAAGGTTAACAGCATCAGCAACATACCACATTGATATCATGCACTATCTGATATAATGTGATGAGTGGTATTCTTCACCCAATTCATAACTCCAGGCTAATCTTGAAAAACATTAGCTAAGCCCAAATTCAGAGCTATTCTACATTATAGTAGACAAGTATTTTTCCATGATATCAATATCATGAAAGCCAGAAGAAAGAACAAGAAGCCATCACATACCAAAGGAGACAAAAGTCATGATGAAAAAATATGAGGCAGTATCCTGGATTGGATTGTAGAAGAGAAAAAGGATATTAGTGGAAAACCTGGTGAGATCAAATTGGAATCTCTAGTTCAGTTAATGGTATTGTACCAATGTTAATTTCTTGGTGTAAATAAATTTGTCATGGTTATCTAAGGTGATAACACTAAGGTAAGCTGGATGAAGGGTATGCAGTTCTTCTGTAAATATAAAATTATTTCACAATCATAAGTTAAAAAAATAATAAAAAGAGTAAAAACATTTCATTGTTTGGCATCTTGCCTCTTTTTCAAATAGGAATACGGACTCTACTCTTATCACCATTCTCTAGTTTGCAGTATATCTTCACCATTTAGCTGCTGCTTTTTTTTTCTTGGTATCTTTTTCCATTTCAAATTTTTAAGAATAATTTACATACCATCCAGTATTCCAAGATTTTGGCCCACCAACAGCACCTTACATAATGTGATACATGTTACAAATTATGAATGAACATCATCATACTATTACTGTTATCTATAGTCCATAACTTATTTTGGTGTAATTTTCACAAACCATCTTATTATTAACACCAGGTGCTAATATTTTGTATTTGCTATAGTTCACGAAAAAACATTCTCATATTTGTATTGTTAATCACAGTCCACTATCAGCATGGGTTCACTGTATTATAAGTTCTCCTGCCTTGTAGAATCCATCCAAAGTGTACACTCAGAGACTCTCAGTTTCCTTACAGAGTTGTGTTGTCATCATCTCAGTCCACTTCAGAACTATGAAAGGAAAAATCCCATACACCCTTAAAACCCCCATTATTGACCTTTAGCATTGACATATAGTACTTCACCATTGCTGTAAAAATATTCAAAATCAATGTTAACTATAATGTTTGCATTACATTACCTGTATTTTTTCCCATGAGTGTCATATTCTTAACACCTTATAATAGAGGAGCATTCTTATATTTCTACTACTCATCACAATCATCATCCACCACCAAAATTACTGCTATATACTATCTAGATTATCTTCTGTCTTTCACTTGACATAAACCAACTTAGACTACCCCTTTCAGCGACATTCACATTTGTAAATCAGCCATGTTATACTCACTACAATGTGTTATCACTAACTCTGACCATTTCCACACATTTAAAACCTCACTTTATTAAACATTATACATACATTCAGCATCAGTTCTACCTTCTCAACCTACATTCTATTGCCTATTAACCAATACTCTAGAGTTTGACTCCATGAGTTTACTCATCATCTTTAGTTCATATTAGTGGGAACCATACAATACTTGTCCTTTTGTGCCTGGTTTATTTGATTCAGTGTAACAGAACTTAAGGGTCATTCATGTTGTCATACGCATCCCAACTTTATTTCCTTTGACAGCTGAATAGAGTGCTCTCATATATATATATATACACACCACATTTATATATAAATATATATATATATATAATTATATATAAATATATAAATGTGGTATATACACACATATATACCACATTTATATATAAATATATATATATTTATATATAATTATATATAAATATATAAATGTGATATATATATATACCACATTTTGTTTGTCCATTCATCAGTTGATGGGCCAATTGTGTTGTTTCCATCTTTTAGCGATTGTGAATAATGCCTCTATGAACATCAGTGTGCCAATGTTTGTTTGCACTCTTGTTTTCAGTTTTTCTGAATATATTCCTAGTAGCAGAATTGCCAGGTAATATGGCAATTCTATACTTAGATTCCCAAGAAACCGTCAAATTGTCTTTCACAGAAGCTGTACCATTTTACATTCCAACCAACCATGAAGAAGTGTTCCTATTTCTCTGTATCCTCTACAACATTTGTAGTTTTCTAATTTAAAAAAAAAAGAGGTAATTCTGTAAGATGTGATTTGATATCTCATAATCTCATTGTAGTTTTGATCTGCATTTCCCTAGTAGTTAGTGATGTTGAGCATCTTTTCATGTGCTTTCTGGTCATTTGTATTTCTTCTTTGGAAAAATGTATGCTCAAGCCTATTGTCCATTTTTAAATTGTGTTGCTTGTCTTTTTATCCTTGAGTTGTATGATCACTTCATATAACATGGAAATCAAATGCTTATTGGATATGTGATTTTTGAAAATGTTCTCCTGTTGAGTAGGCTGCCTCTTCATCTTCTTTTACCAAAGTCATTTGAAATACCAAAGTGATTAATGTGAGGAGATTCCATTTACCTATTTTTTGTTGTTGTTGCTCTTGCTTTGGTTTTAAGAAACCACTCCTACCACAGTATCTTGAAGATATTTCCCTACACTTTTTTATGAATTTTCTGTTTCTAACTTTAATATTTAGATTCTTGATGTATTTTAAGTTGACTTTTGTATAAGGTGTGGTTTAGGTGTCCTCTTTCTTTTTTTAGCTATGGCTATTCAGTTTCTTCAGCACCATTGTTGAATAAACTCTTATGACCCAGGCAGGTAGATTTGACAGACTTGTCAAAAATCACTTGACTGGGGAAGTGGATTTGGCTCAACTGATAGAGCATCCGCCTACCATATGGGAGGTCCAGGGTTCAAACCCAGGGCCTCCTGACTGATGTAGTGAGCTGGCCCACATACAATGCTGATGCACTCAAGGAGTGCTGTGCCACACAGGGGTGGCCCTGAGTAGGGGGTCCCCATGTGCAAGGAGTGCATCCTGTAAGGAGAGCTATCCTGTGAGAAAAAGTGCAGCCTGTCCAGGAGTGACGCCACACACAGGGAGAGCTAATGCAGCAAGATGATGCAACAAAAAGTTATGCAGATTCCCAGTGCTGCTGCTGCTGACAAGAATACAGGCAGACACAGAAGAACACACAGCGAATGGACACAGAGAGCAGATAACTTGGGGGTGGGGGTGACATGGAGAGAAATCAATTAAAAAACAAATCTTAGAAAAAAATAAAGAAAGTTTACCTTATTTTTTAAAAATCCCTTGACTGTAGATGTGAGGGTATATTTCTGCATTCTCAATTTGATTCTATTGGCAAATATGTCTATCTTTATGTCAGTACCATATTGTTTTTACAACAGCAGCTAAGTAATATATTTTAAAATCATGAAGTGAGAGTTCTTCAACTTCATTCTTCCTTTTTAAGATATTTTTGTCTATTCAGGGACCCTTAATTTCCAAATAAATATGATAACTGGCTTTTCTACTTCTGCCAAAAAAAAAAAAGACTGATGGAATTTTTATTAGCATAATATTGAATCTATAAATCAGTTTGGGTAGAACTGTTATCTTTACAATGTTTAGACTTCAACCCATTAGCACATAATGTTCTTCCAATTTTTTAAGTTTTGTTTTCTTTTAGCAATGTTTTGTAGTTTTCATCCTTGGTTAAGTTTATTCCTAAATATTTAATTCTTTTATTCACTATTGAAAATGGATTTTTCCCTGACTTCCTACTCATATTGCTCATTAGTAGATACAACCCCAGGTATTGGTTCTTCTGAGGGCTACAGAGACCCACAGGTTCTATGGTTATGGCAGATGGAGTTCAGTGCCATGTCAGTTGGTCCTACTTTGGAGTTTGTGTTTCTGTGTGATGGAGGTGGACTCAGATGTGATCTTTGTTCACAAGCCTCTCCTGTTACCTTTACTGGAACTGTAGTTGGTGCTGGGGTTTAATGTATATCCAGGGGACCTGAATCTCTAGACTGACCATGTGATAGCCAGGCCCTGAGCCTCAACAGACTTCAGCTCCTACACTTTGGTTTATTGAACTTAACCCACTCAGCTAACATGGAGGTGAAGAAGGTCAACCACCACACCAGGGAGCCAAGAGTGACAACACTTGAAGGCAGGAGGATTGCATCCAGCATCCATGTGGAATCTAAGCCCCCTCTTGATACAGATTTGGAGTGGACACAACCATTCCAAGGTCCACAGAATGGAGGAATAGAGTATGGATTAGAGTGGACTTATTGTTATTCTAGTCATGAACTATTGTGATTTGTAATCAAAGAAAATGTGGCGTTGGTTTGGAGAAAGTGACCATGGTCGCTGCTGGGGGTAGGGAGTGGGAGGAAGAGATGAGATGTGGGGGCATTTTCCGGACTTGGAGTTGTCCTGGGTGGTGCTGCAGGGACAGTTTCTGGACAGTGTATGTTCTTCCATGGCCCACTGGGTGGAATGTGGGAGAGTATGGGCTATGATGTGGACCATTAACCATGAGGTGCAGCGGTGCTCAGAGATGTATTCACCAATGAATGTCTCATGATGATGGAGGAGATTGTTGTTATGGGGGTAGGAGTGGGGTGAGGGGGTTGAGGGGTATATGGGGACCTCATTTTTTTATGTAATATTAAAAATATAAATAAAGACAAAAAACAAAACAAAAGTAGTGTATAGAAATGCTACTGAATTTTGCATATCTGTCTTGTATTCAGTCACTTTGCAGAACTCTCTTCTTTTGTGGATTTTCCAGGATTTTCTATATATAAGATCATATCGTCAGCAAATAGTGAGAGATTTACTCCTTCCTTTCCTATTTGGGTGATTTTTGTTTCTATTTCTTGCCCATTGTTCTACATAGAACATCTAGCACAATACTAAATACCAATGGTGGCAGTGGGCATTTTTGTCTTGTTCCCAATCTTAACAGGAAAGGTTTCAATCTTTCAACTTTGAATGTAGTGTTAGCTATGGGTTTTTCATATATGCACTTTATCATGTTGAGAAAGTGTCTTTTGATACCTATCTTTTGACTGTAGTCAAGAAAGGATGCTATATTTTGTCAAATGCCTTTTTGCACCAATCGAGATGATTATGTGATTTTGTTCTTCAGTTTTTAATATGGTGTATTAAATAAATTGATGTTCTTGTGTTGAACCATACTTGTATAAATGGGATAAAACCCACTTGATCATGGTGTATCATTTTTTTCATGTGCTCTTGGAATTTGTTAGCAAGAATTTAGTTGAGGATTTTTGCATCTATATTCATTAAAGAAATTGGTCTGTAATTTTCCTTTTTCATAGTATCTTTATATGGTTTTGGTATTAGCATAATATTGGCTTCATAGAATGAGTTTGTTAACATTCTTTCCTGTTCAAATTTTTGTAAGAGTTTGAGGAAGACTGGTATTATATCTTCTTTGAATGATTGGTAGAATTTACCTGTGATGCCATCTGGTCCTGAGCTTTTCATTTAGGGGAGGTTTTTGAGGACTGCTTCAATTTCTTTCATTGTGATTGGTATGTTGTGGTTTTCTGTTTTTTCTAGGGTGCAGGTAGGTTGGTTGTGTGTTCCTAGGAATTTGTCCATTTGGTCTATATTTTCTAGGTTGTTGGTATACAGTTTTTCATGGTATTGTGTTATTTATTTTATTTCTGCAGGGACAATGGTAATGTCCACACTCTCTTTTCTGATTTTATTTACATGTTCTCTCTTTTTTCTTCATCAGTATAGCTAAGGTTTTATTGATTTTGTTGCTCTTGTGAATAAAGTAGCTTTTGGTTTTGTTGATTCTCTCTATTGATTTTTTTGTTGTTGTTGATGTTATTGTTCTGGATTTCATTTATTTCTGCTCTAATCTTTGTTATTCCTTTACTGATGCTTGTTTTGGTATAAGTTTGTTGTTCTTTTCCTAGTTCCTCTAGGTGTGGATCTAGGTCTTTGATTTTAGCTCTTCTTTTTAATGTAAGCATTGAAGTTATAAATTTCCCTCTCACTACTGCCTTTGCTATTTTCCTGAAGTTTGATATATTGTATTCTTGTTTCCACTCACCTCAAGTTATTTACTCTTGAAATTTCTTCTTTGACCCAGTGATTATTTGAGAGTGTTGCTTTATCTCCTTGTATTTGTGAATTTTCCCTTTTCTACATCTTACTGATTTCATGCATTCCATTATGATCAAAGTAAGTGCTTTGTACAATTTTATACTTTTTACATTTATTGAGAACTGTCTTGTGACCAACCATATGGTCTGTCCTGGAGAAGGAGGCATGAGCACTTGAGAAAAAGCTATGTCCAGCTGTTTTGGTATGTTAGGTTCTATAAATGCTTGGTAGGTCTAGTTGATTTATCATATTCTTCAAGCTTTCTGTGTACTTAATTATTCTATGTCCAGATGTTCTATCCATTGTTGAGAGTGGGTTATTTGCCTCTCCAACTATTACTGTAGATCTATTTATTTCACTATTCAGTTTTGTGACTTTGTGACTTGTGTATTTTGGGGTACCCAGTTTAGGGCCATCAAAACTTATTATTGATATTTTTGGTGAATTGCCCCTTTTATTAATATAAGATTGCCTTCTTAATCTCTTATAATAATATTGCATTTAAAATCCATTTTTCCTGATATTGGTATGTATTACTACTCCAGATCCTTTTTGGCTATTATTTGCATGCAATATCTTTTGCCATGCTTTCATTTCCTGCTTGATTGTGCCCTTGCATCTAAAGTGAGTCTTTTGTAGACAGCATACAGATGACTTCTATTTTTTATTCTATTCTCTCATGCTATCTCTTTTAGTTAAGGAAGTCAATCTATTTATGTTCAATGTTATTACTTTAAAGGCATTCTTTCTTTGACTGTTTTATTCTTTGGCTTTCCATTGTCATATTTTACTATTTTCTGTCTTTTTACAATTTGCTTCAACTCTCTTGCTGTTTTCTTTTCCTTTCAGACTGCTGAACTCCCTTTATCTCCTGTAAGTCTGGTCTTTTGGTAACAAACTGTCTCAGTTTTTGCTTGTCTGTGAAGACTTAAACTCACCCTTAGTTTTGATGGACAGTTTTGATAGATAAACAATTTCTTGGCTGGCAGTTTTTCTTATCCATTACCTTAAATATAGCATGCCACTGCCTTCTTGCCTCTGTGATTTCTGATGAGAGACTGACAATTAGTCTCATTGAACTTCTCTTGTATGTGATGCTTTTTACTTGCAGTTGTCAGAATCTTCTCTATTTCTAGCATTTGGCATTCTGAATAGTTAGTGTCTCAGAGGTGGTCCATTCAGAGTTATTCTCTTTGGGGTCTGTTGTTTTCCTTGGACATTGTTATTTATGTCTTTCATTATAGTTGGGAAATTTTAAATCATTATTTCTTCAAATAGTCTTTCTTCCTCTTTTCTCATGTCCTTCTGGAATACTTATTACCCATATGTTCGTGTGTTTTGCTTTGTCATTCAGTTCCTTTAGACCCTGTTCAATGTTTCTCATCCTTTTTCCTTTCTGTCCTGTCTTTTCAAGTTCAGTTGCTCTGTCCTCTAATTCACTAATTGTGGGCGTGCCCCTGGGGCCGTTAGCTAGACGGCTTTTGCCTCAGTGAGGCGAACTTCTCGAATGGGTTGTGAGTGATGACGGTGCCCGGTATCACACAGCCAGCTTAAACACACAGTAACCACCCTGGAGACGCAGGCTCGTGGCACAGGTCTGGTTTATTGGGGAAGTGGTACAGCTTATATAGGCAGGGGTGGGTTCTTGAGGTGACATGTCAATTATAGATAGGCTAATGGGATTGGGATAATATGAAGCAGCTACTTGATTGGATGAGGTAGTTTTGAAGTTGGCACGCGCGGGCTTCTCTGGCGGGAAGCTGGCTAGAAAGAAGGGAGGTGCCTTTTGTGATAGCCATTGTGTATGCCTAGTGGCCATTTTGGCTACATGCTGTTTGCCAGCAAGCTCACCAACAATACCTCCATTTTTGTTTTATTTCAAGACTGCAATAACTGTGCCTGTCTTACGTTGTTCTCCCTTGAGAATCTTACCCGTCTTTGGCTACCAGTTACGAGTCATTTATGCCACGCAGTTGTGCCTGTCTTAGGTTGCCTCCCTCTGGAGCTCTTACCCATCTCTGGCTGCCAACTGAGCTTTGTGGCTGGAGGAAAGGTGGCTGTGTGCTAGCTACATGGCTACACGGCAGTGGTGGCTTCAGTTTCTTCTTGCACGAGTGGTTGGTACTGGCGGAGCTGCATGGAGTAAATAGTGAGGGCATAAATGTTTTCTATTTGCCTCCGCAACCACTTTAAAAGACAAGGTGCTATGGTGAAGAAAATAACGATTAGTATAAGAGGACTAATTAGTATAAGAGGACTAATCAGGGAGGCGAACCATGCTGTGATGGGAGAAGAAAACCAATTGAGAAAGGGATTGGCACTGTTTTGATTGGTATATAAGTTTTTACAGAGATTATTAAGTTTTTTAATATTTTGTTCTATAACTCCAGATTCATTAACATAGTAACAGCATTCTTTTTGGAGGAATAAACATGTTCTTCTTTTTTCAGCTGTGAGTAGATCTAAGGCCCTATGGTTTTCTAAGGCTACTTGCGCGAGGGATGTTAGTTGTCGCTGCAGAGAGTCAAGAGATTGCGCAGTGGATTCTAGGCTAATTTGTTGTTGTTCAAAGTATTGCAAGCTGATGAGGCCATGACCAAGAGCACCACCTGCTGTGCCAGCTGCAGCAACTGAACCTGTGAGGCTAATTTATTACCAATATAGGGAGGAAGGCAGCTCTCTTTGACACAGATGGGGACAGTAAAATTTTTAGTTTGCCTTCTCCATAGGATGTTAGTTGCGGGGTAATGGCTACTAGGATGCAAGGACTCATTTTTATAGAATAGAGAATTTTTGGGTTATAGTTAATTTTCCGCCAATCATAAGTAGGATTCTTGGTTATGATTAAATTGTAAGAGGGAAACAAAGTCACAATAAACTGGGTATTACTATTTTTGAAGATAATTATGGCCTGATTTTTAACCTATATACAGGAAGGATGGTTACTAATGCATAAGGGTTGATAATCAAATGGTAATATGAGATTATCGATTCTTTGTCTTTCTTTATAGGGTTTAATTGGCAATTGATTATCAATTGGTTTAGGGAATATATGGGTTTTATTCAGATATATATGAAAGAATGGTCAGGTTAACACTCTAAGTAATGGGGAGTTAGGTACATAGGCATAATAAGTGTAATTACTGGCAGCTTCCTTATTACTTACGATCACCATCATCAGAAGTTGTAGAAGACTCCATCTCTTCATTCTGGGGTTTAATCCTTTTCACAGATAACTAAATTTGTTCTCCATTTTCTGAAATGATAAGAGCATAGCCTTACCCCCTTACTTTAATCCTGCCTTTTTTCCCATTCATTGCTTAAAATATCTTTTTAGAATATTGGTTGATCTTCATTTCCTGTGTCTACTGTAGATGTTTGACATTTTCCAGAGTGACATTCCGCGGGTGTTAATGAATTATAAACATTAAGAAAATGTAAAGTAAATAAAGCTTTTGCTAATTAATCATTTGGTGTTATAATACAATTATCTCCCCCTTTTTGTTTTAAAAGCATAGTTTTTAGGGTATGACGGCTGCATTCAACTATGGCTTGACCTGTAGGATTATAAGGAATACTAGCAACATGTTGAATACCATATTTTAAAATGAAAGATTCAAAAGATTTACTAATGTAAGAAGGTGTATTATTAATTTTTAGAGGGCATCCCATTACAGCAAAAGCAGACTATAGATGTGAATGAACATGATGCAACTGTTCCTTACTTTGAGCAACAGTCTACATAAAACGAGAATAAGTGTCAATATAAACATGAACATATTGTAGTTTACTAAAGGATGGTATGTGAGTAACATCCATCTGCTATAATTGATTAGGAGTCAGGCCTCTGGGATTAGTTTCAGCCTGAAAAGTCACCGCTGTTAGTGGTCCACAAGTAGGACAAGTGCGAATAATTTCTTGTGCCTGTAGACTTGTTAACTTTTGATATTTATTTCATAGACCTTTAGCATTAATGTGAGTTAAAGCATGGTAATCACCAGCACTTTGTAAACACCCTACTAATAAATCAACTTGAGCATTATTTGCTGTTATAGGACTAAGCAAAGGGGTATGAGAGCATATGTGAGTAATGTAAACAGGATGCTGGTTTAACCTGATGAGATGTTGCAAGTCAGTGAAAAGTTAAGATATCTCATCAGTAGCAAAGATATGAGCTGTTTTAACATGCTTGACAGTAAGACTTACATATTTAGAGTCAGAGACTATGTTCAAGGGCTCTTAAAACATTTGTAAAACTTTAATGACGGCTGAAAGCTCTGTCCATTGAGCAGACAAATAAGGAGTTTGTCAAACCTGTTCTTTTTGAGAAGTAACATATGCTGCTTTTCCATTACTATTACTATCAGTAAATACTATACCGGATGGTTGGGCTATGCACATAGCCCTGAAAAGCACTGCAAAAGTTTATTGTTGGGTTTTTTACAGATAGAGGAATGCAGCTGGCTTGATTTGTCTAAGAAGACACTAAAGAAAGTCTTAGCAAATTTTAAAACAAAGTGATAGCAATACAGCTGGACTTTAACTTTTTGCAACAAACTAGCAGTGTTTGGGATTGCTGCATACTAGTGTTGTTACTTTAATCTATGATAAGAGGTTGTTTCTGTGACACATACTCTTTTATAATAATTAAAACCATAAATAACCACATTGTACTTCTTTTTAATATTATGCTGAAATATTGGTAACTTTATACACTTTTAAGCATTCATAGGAACCTTTTATTCATACGACTTTAATTAATAGAGGGTTTAAGGAAAAAAAAAACTTGTTAATTTTATAACACT
Source organism: Dasypus novemcinctus (assembly GCF_030445035.2). NCBI lineage: Eukaryota > Metazoa > Chordata > Mammalia > Cingulata > Dasypodidae > Dasypus > Dasypus novemcinctus. The sequence goes on along the minus strand of NC_080682.1, from coordinate 97,563,142 downwards.
TTAAAACACCTTTTATTTAACTTATAACATATTAAATGAACTCAATTATTACTTTAATTTTTCTTTCAAGGTAAAAGAACAAATCTCTTATAATTAGTTTGGAATAAAAGGCTACTGTTCAGGATTAGGTTTTGAGAAAGCAGTTTTGAACATTATGTTCCTTTAAAAGAGATAAAACTTTCCTTTCTTGGAACACCGAGGAAATGATAAGCACAGGAATCACAAGAAGCTATTTTGATAAAGCAGACTTTCTTTGTATATTATTGATTATTGAGGATAAAAACTTGTACTAAAACAGATTGATTTGACAGGCCTTGAGAAAGAACAAAATTTTTAAGTTTGCATTAGCATAGTACTTGATACTAAAGCCTTTAAAATTTTATAGATAGACCCATTAAATTTTATTTAACTTTAACTATAAAAATTCATTTTCCACCAGCCTTCTGCACTTTCATTATTCACTCAGGTTTTGTCCCACACTCTACTCTTTCCAATAATCAATCATTTTATCTTAGGACAAAATTGTCTTCTGTTTCCTTAACAATAAAAACACATTCCATATAGCCTACATACAAAGTTATCAAGCAAAATTCTTATAACATAATACCATGATCACTAAACAAGCTTATTAAAATAATGAACTTTTCTTTAAATACTTAGTAGCATGCAATATCAGAAACAGTTTTCTAAAAGCAAGTTGTGAAAGGAGGCTGGCTGCAGCCAAGCTTTTTTGTTATAAAATTACTTATTATTATTATTATTAATTCAGGTTTGTTTAAACACTTGAATTTAAACAATGCTTTATAAAACTTCTTATAATTATTTATAAACTTATAGACTATAATTATATTATTTTAAGACAAATTTTACCTTTACAGAACACATTTCTTTACTTAAAGTTGCCACAATATTTTCTATAACTTGCCACATGCATTTAAGTTACAAGAGTTTATGAAAATTAGCCATCCTACTTTAGGACAAAACACACCTTTTTGCAAAAACTTATTAAATTTCAGTTAGCATTTTCACAAACTTTTAACCAAATATTCATTTAAGTTTTACATCCTTCATATTATCCTGTGAAGAAAAATAAGTTATTTATTTCAATCTAGGCAAGAACAACTTTTTATAAAAAGGCTTATAGTAATTTTGTTAATCAAGACTTATGATTTTTATCATTATAGAGATTTTATTAACATTTAAACTTAAGTATTAATATAAGCGCTTATTTAATTTTTGGCCATTTGAATAGAGCTCCTGTATAAATTTTTATTAATTTATATTACCATCTGGAGGTATCAAAATATATACTGACATTGAAGGAACAGACAAACACAGAACAATCACAACACAGTAAGAGAAACATACAGTTTACAATTAACTCATAATTCTTACTTTCTTGTTATAGCTGCTTTTAAGCTGTCCATTATACCACATTTTAAATATAACTTCTTAAGATTTCTTCTGGAATCCGTGTTGCCTGTAACATGCAAGCTTGTCCTTGGAAACATTGTTATTAGTTTAGTTATGGTTAAACATTGTTCAAAGTTGGGGGAGGGGGGGACAGCTAGCCTGAACTTTTGGAAGGGTTTATTGCTCCTCACCTTTTAAAGCACTTAGGGGAATGACTGTTATTCCGTTAATAATATTGTGGGTACCTACACTTTCGGCTTCATTATAATAGAGAGCTTTTTAGGTAATGTAATTTCCGGGGGTTAAAATAGCAAGGACTAGGCTTTTCCAATCAGTAGGTGTATTGTGAGCATGAGAAATGCTGTTTAATAATATCTGAGCACAGGGGCTATTAAGACTATATTCTTGAACAGATTTACAAAGGTGAGTAATGGTTTTATGATGCTAAGGAGCCTAAAAGGGAGGAGAATCTCATTGTGGTAATTTACTGGAAAGAAGTGAGGAGGAGTGAATGGGTGGTGATTAAGGACAATTGCAGTAAGTGGAGCTGAAAAGGGAGGTGTAGTAGGCATGGCAGTGTGAGAGTTAGGCTCCAGAGATTTTAGCCAGTGTCTAGCCAGGCGTCTGTAAGGCAGCCAAGAAAAGCTAAAAGAGTGGGTATGAGACTAAGAGGGAAGGCTTTGCCTTCGTGGACCTTAGCGGATTTGACTCACCTGAGCAATTTAGCCCAAGTGGCAGGATTCATATTGCAGCCATGGAAAGCCACGGGTTAAAATGGACAAGAAGGTCCGAATACTGACAGAGGTATTTTTTAGTGATTTTAAGGCAGCGGCTAGCTAATAGGGCATGTAACGCCCGTGCTTCTAGTGCATTCTCAGAAGAGGCTAAGTTCCCCATTCTGAGCTTCACTCACCGATACGAAGAGGATCGCTTTGGATCCCACTGGTTGCTGTCCGGACGAGGTGGGGGGTCCCTGAGTTCGGGTGCCAGTTGTGGGCATGCCCCTGGGGCCGTTAGCTAGACGGCTTTCGCCTCGGTGAGGCGAACTTCTCGAACGGGTTGTGAGTGACGATGGGGCCCCGGTATCACACAGCCAGCTTAAACACACAGTAACCACCCTGGACACGCAGGCTCGTGGCGCAGGTCTGGTTTATTGGGGAAGTGGTACAGCTTATATAGGCAGGGGTGGGGGCTTGAGGTGGCATGTCAATTATAGATAGGCTAAGGGGATTAGGATAATATGAAGCAGCTACTTGATTGGATGAGGTAGTTTTGAAGTTGGCGCGCGTGGGCTTCTCTGGTGGGAAGCTGGCTAGGAAGAAGGGAGGTGCCTTTTGTGATAGCCATTGTGTATGCTTAGTGGCCATTTTGGCTACATGTTGTTTGCCAGCAAGCTCACCAACAACTAATTCTGTTACCAGCTAATTCAGATTTCCTGTTATATGACTCTAATATATTTTTAATCTCATCCATTCTGTATTTCATTCCCATAAGCTCTGTTACTTTAATTTGCATTCTTTCAAACTGTTCTTTTTACTCTCCAAATGTCTCCTTAATATCTTTTATCTCTTTATCCATATTTTCCTTCAACTCTTTGATTGATTTAAAGATTTATGTTAACATCATTGCTTAGTTGTCCCTTCAAGACTTTTAGTTTGTTTCTTTGGCTGGGCCATATCTTCCTGTTTTTCAGTAGGGCTTGTAATTTTTTGCTGATATCTATGTATATGATTATGTTGTTGAATTTACTCTAATAATCAACTTCTATCTTTTGCCTAGTGGTTTTCTTTCATGACTTATCTTCCAAGTTGGGTCAACATATTCTAAAACTTTAAAATTCCCCTGCTTAAATTATCAAAATAGGGTCATAACCCACCAAGAGTGTGCAGGCCAGACCCACAATGGATTGGGTCATGAGAGACTTCAAGACTCCAAAAAGACCTAGGACAATTAGCAAGGAGGTTATGATGGACAACCACTATACCAAGGAACCGACAGAATCTACAGTGAAAGCAAGAGTCCCATCGATCAGCCAAATGGGACTGAAGCCCCTCTCTTTTAGGATTGGAGTGGCCATCACCATCCTAGAATCCTCAGGATTGGAGAATGAACTATGGATTAGAGTGAACTTACTGGTACTCTATTATAGAATTATTGTGATTCTAGCAATGGAAAAATTAATATCATTGATGTGGAGGCAGTAGCCACTGGAGATTCTGATGCCAGGGAGAGGGAAAACAGGTTTAATACAGGGGCATTTTCAGGACTTTTGAATTGTCCTGAATGACATTATAATGTCATACAGGTCATTATGCATCTTATCATAACCTGCAGAATTGTGTGGGAGAGAGTGTAAACTACAATATAAATTATAATCCATCTTTATTGGCAGTACTCCAAAATGCATTCATCAGTTGCAATGAATGTACCACACTGATGAAAGATATTGTTAATGTGGGTAAATACAGGTGGTATGGGGAGCAGAGCATATGGGAATCCCCTATATTTTTTTATGTAACATTTAAGTAATCTAAATAAAGAAGAAATAAAAAGAAATAAAAAGAAAAAATATAAGAAATAAAAGAAATAAAAAGAAATAAAAATAAAATATATATATATAAAATTAAAAAAAAACAACCTCCAAAAAGGTTTTTTTTTTGTGTTTCCTTCTTGCTTTATCCTGGCCTGCCTGCAGGTGGCAATCTCCAGTGCATCTTTCCATGGAAGTGTCTCTTTCAACCTGTACTTACTGGACTGGCAAGCTGAGTTTCAAAGCCTGGCAGAGCTGTGTTTCAAAGTCTGCTCTGTGAGCCAAATTTTCTAAAGAGAAAACACAATCTGTTCTCAGCTGCACCCTTCCTATTCCTAGAAAGGAAGACCTACATTTCCCTCTCAGTTGGCCACCATGAGTCATGGGCATTCCAGAAGTTGTTCACCTTGAAGGTGGGACATGAATACCATTCCCAACCACTGGGAAAAGTAACTCACAGTTTTCGTTTTGACCTCTTCTTCTTTCTGCCTTCTCCTTCCTATGCCATGTACATTACTCCCCTGCTCTTCAGATCCTAAATGCAACTCCCTAGGACAGCTTCTTGCCCTTCTTCCATTGTTTTTGTATGGAAGTGAGCCCTGCTGATCTATTCTGACACTAACTTTTGGATCTCTAGCTGGTGTTATATTAGTTTTAATTTCCAGCTGTTGGAATATGAAGTGCCCAGGTAGAATTTTCTTAGTCCTAATGATCCTTGAAGTTTATTGATATTCTTAAATATGAGCATTTTTTCTAGGACACTTGAAACTTTTCTCCTGTTGTTTCTTAAACTTGTTTCCTGACCCAGTTTTCTGTTTTTTCTCCTCTTCTGACTACATTCACACATTGTCAGATTTGATAGTTACACATAATTCTTTTTTTCCTTGTTAATTTTCTTTCAGTGCTTTTTCTCTTTGCTTTATCTTGGATTGTTTCTCTCAAACTCTCTCCATAGCTACTGAAATTCAATTTTACTTCAAGTTCCTCTTTCTTCTGTTTTTTCAATATGTTGGTAACAATGATAAACTTATAATGTGATTTTTTTTCCCTTTTAGTTCAGGTATTAGACTTTCCATCTATAATTACCATTGGCCTCATTTATATACTTTTCATTTCTCTGTTACCCATCTGGCAACTGATTATGTCTATATTTTTATTTGAGTATATAAATATATTTGTGAAGTCCTTTTTGATCTAGTTTCAGAATCTCTTCATCATCCTGGATTTTTTTCTATTGCTCTTTTGTTTTATTTTGTCAATGGGTTATATTTTTCTACTTTTTTATTTGTCCATTTTTGGGTGTACATCATGCATTGTTGATGCCCACCAGGTTGTGATAATCTGGTTCATATTATTTTATGTAAAGTGAGTCAAGATTTGTTCTAGCAGTCAGTTAATTTACTGGAGGATCATCTTGGTGCTTTTGCATTTTGGTTTTAGGTTTTATTAAAGTGAGGATTTATTATGCCCTTATTCATGTTAAAGCAGTCCTACTATTATGGTATGCTTCCAGGATTTCAAATCAAGGCATAAAGTATTCAAAGATGTTTTTTCACCCTTCTCGCAGAAAGTACACTGTATCTGAATACTGTATGAATTCCAGAATCTCCATCCAACATATAACCCATTCCTGCCCCCCCAGTAATTGTTTTCTGCCAAGCTTTCTGGAGTCATGCTCTGTGAATATGCACAACAATATTTTGTAAAAAACTCAAATGGATATCTAAGCAGGACTCCTTCCTTCTGAAACTCATTCCTATCTAGTAGTTGCCTCCAAATTTGGATCTGTCTCACTCTATCTGAAATCTGATCTGTTCTATCTTCAGTAAGGGAAGATTTGCTCTCAATTGAATGCAAGTTCTCTGTCTAGGTTTGTAAAGTGCCCTAGGCAGAAAGTCAGGGTGAATATGGAGACCACCTTTTGTTTCCCTTGATACAAGAAATCACAACTCTGCACTGTCTGCTTTTTATGTCTCATATACCTCATATATCTTGCCCAGGATTAGATTTGCAATTTTGTTTGGATATATATATATATTCAATAACCTTTATTTGCTGATGATATATAGCTATGAGTTGAAAGGTTTTTAAGGCCTCTGGGTATTACCACATTCATAATCATGTTTGACAAAGACTGTCCACAACAAAACTGAGATTTTTGTTCTTTTAAAACTATAGGGTGAAACAGAATTTTTATAAAACATTAATTTGCTACAATTTCTTCCAAATTGTAGCCTTGGTGTGGAGAAAGTGGCCACAGTAGCTGCTGAGGGTAGAGAGAAGGAAGAAGAGGTATGATGTGGGGGCATTTTCAGGACTTGGAGTTGTCCCGGGTGGTATTGCAGGGACAGATGCTGGACGTTGTATGTCCTGCCATGACCCACTGGGTGGACTGTGGAAAGTGTAAACTACAGTGTAAACCATTGTCCATGTGGTACAGCAGTGCTCCAAAATATATTCACAAATACAGTGGATGTCCCACAATGATGAAGGAGGTTGTTGATGTAGGAGAAGTGGGGTAAGAGGGGTGGGGAAGTATATGGGGACCTCATATTTTTTTAATGTAACATTTAAAAAAATAATGAGAGAAAAAAACAAACATTACTTTGGAGGGCATGGATTGTCTGCCTTTATATTCAAAGCTGTGGCTAGTATTTTGATTTCTATTTAACTACAGAGACATGTCCTCAGAATTGGAAAATCCTTCATTCTACTAATCTTCTATTATTTCTGCTGGAACAAGAAAAATTTTCTTCATTGCATTTGTATGAAAATTAGAATAATAGCTATTGTTATTGACTAAATATTCAATTTGGGTCTTTTAGGAACTATGGTAAGTGATTTACTTATATTATTGCATTAAACGCTCAAAATATTTTTGTTTCCTGTAATTATATTTCATAAGAATTATATTTCTTATAAATATGAAACATAGTATATAGTCGTGAGTATTGCCATGCATTGTTATAAATCCTTTAATAGGTTATCCCATTTAATTCTCACAATAATCCTATGAATTAGTTTCTCTCAATAGTTAAATTTCAAAGATTGGGAAACTGAGTCACTGAGAGGTTAAATAACATACTCAGACATAGAGTTATTAAGTGACAGAGTTGAGATTCAAACCCATACAGTTTGACCCCAGGGCCAATGTTGTTACCCATTACGTCCATTTTCTCCCAATGCTTATACTAATATATTTTAAATACATGAAAAACGAGAAAAGGAAACTTACGTAATTTGTATCACTGCAAGTGGTGGAAACCATCTTCAACACTGATGTCTGATGTTGTACTCTAAAACACACCATTTCCTTTTAACTACAATATTAGGAGACTTAGTAACCTAAGTATTCAGACATAGACAGGGAGGGCCAAAGGATTTCCCAGTCACAATGGCTCTCTTTATAACCCATTGTGGAACTTGTTTGGCAATGATGTAGTTAAAGCCAGCTGCTGTTCCAAAGCCTTTGGTGCCTATCAGGTTCTTGTGTGGATGATGCTCAGGGTGGCTGGTTAGCTGTAAAATTACTCTCTATTGAGGAAGCTCTGCCACGGACTTCTAGGAAGGGGAAGAGATGTTCTCAGTTCTTGTCTCCTTGTGGGTAAGTCAATGAGGTGGGGTTGGGAAGGAAAAAGGAAAAGTCATTGGCCATGGTTGTTGTTAGTGCTCATTTAAGAATAATATTAGTATGTGTTTAGTTAAAACCCTGAAAAAAGATGGTATAGCAAACATTTAGAGGAAGAGAAGAGGCTCTTCACTTTCAGGTACCAGCTCAGAGCCGTTGACTAAATTTCCTGAAGACCTCATCAAATGTGCTGTCATAGCAGAGGAAAACAGTTAAATGTGAAATTTGGAGATGGGCAATTAACTCACCATTGAAAGTCTTCCATGTCTTAAATAAAGCCTGATATAAACAGACTGATTCTCTGCCAACAAAGTAAGGGAAATTTTGAGTGACAGAATGGAACAGGGGTTGTTGGTTTATGAAGGTAGTCTGAAAAGACATGCTCTTTCTTCTTGCAAAAATGTAGGTGAGAAAGATGTTAACTGAATCAATAAACCCAGGGCAGTGAAGAATAAATAAAATTCTTTGTAAATCTTGTAGAATCATCCCTGAGATAGTTCCTTGCATTTTGAACATGGTAAGTACATTTAGAAATAATTAAGGAACAAGCATTGGCAATCATTATTTACTTCCTGTGTACTTTATAGAATACTAAGAACTCTTCCATCCACTGTCTTATTTTATCATCAAATAAATTTATGTAATTGGCATGCTATAAGAATTAGTGCAATTGCCTCCTTCCCCCTTGTTCAGAAGATGAGAAGAACTGAAGTCTTACAGCATATATGAGTATATGTACATAATGAGAAAACAGAATCTTCTGTGAACATGAAACCCATTGTTTTATTACTACCACAGCTGACTATGGGCTCTTAAAGCTGTTGACCTGAATCGTAATGTGCCTGCAGAAGAAAATCAACATTGGTATTGGAAAACCCAGAATGACTTCTCATCTTTCTCCATGAAGCCACACGTCTACAGAGGATTGAAAAATCTGTTTACCATTCAAAGGAACAGTTACTATTTGCGAGAAGCTAATAGTTCTTTGTGAAATCATTCTTCTGTAACCCTCCCCTATGTGATGTTTCATTGTCCTTAACAGAGTCTAGACACTATATGAATAAATTAAAGGTGAAAAATATATATGAAAGTGCCTTTTTTTTTTTCTATATGTCAATTATAGAAGTACTGAGTTAGTAAGGCATGTGTTCAAGGTTCTTCCCCACTAGAGTTTGGGTGATAGTCAGCACTAAAGACCACACTCTTATGCTTATTATCACCAAACCCTTCATTCAACAAGTATTTCTTAACTATTAAAACAAGGAAACTATATTACACGATTACAAGCTCACCAAATTAATCTTCTATGCAATCAGATGAGTGTAACATAAGAAAAGTAATTGGGACATAGTCTACGTATATGAGCATCTCAATGCCTTTTTCCATAATATTATTTTCTTGAAGCCTGAGTAAATGCAGTAAAATTAGAAATCCTAGTTCTGCTTACCCTAAGTACAATTGCTGTGCTTGTTTCTTTGCATCTGAGATCTATGGGTAAGGCAAAGGACTTTTCAGTTTTTAAAGAAATATTAAAGATTTTCTCTGGGTTTTAAAAACACTGCAAGATGAATGTGGATGGGGAGCTCATAGAGAACATTCAGTTAATCTGAGTGCATAATTCTCACCAATGTCCCCAACTATGTGTTCACCTTATTTTGCCTTTGTTCCCTCTGTCAGTATCTGACTAGAAATTCATAAAGTTAAATGTGGGGTTTAAACAACTTGCCCAACTTCTTGAAGCAACAAAGATTAGCCAACATACATTTATTTATAATTTAGTACTTTTCCCAACAAATTATTAGCCGTCACATACTATCCTTGTTTATTACAATTGCCATATATTTTCTGTTCTTTAACCACCAGTGATTAAATACTCTTGAGCATCCCATTCAAAGAAACTGTTTTTGTGCCTGGCCATGCCTGCGGCATATCAGAGGTTGGCCCTGAGGAGCAAGGTCTCTTCTTGCCATTCAGAGTCACTAGGTATACATATTCAGCACAACAGAGAATTCTCTGTATGCTTTTAACATTTTGTTTTGTTTAAGATTTTTTTTATATAGGTGAAATGCAGTTCCTTAGGTGATTTTGTTGATTCTAGTTCTCTGTTCTCTTACCTTTCATACTTCTATCATAAATTCAGCTCTAGCAGATCCCTGTCACCTCATTAACACAAACTCTAATAATCTGAGGTTTTTCCTGACACTTCTCTATGAAGCTCCACCTAATTATATTCACCTTTATTTGTCTTGTTCCTACTTGTTGTTATCTTTATCCCAAATGGCATCTCCTCAGAAAGCTGTCCCCTAAACTCTCAGTCTAATGCAGCATCACCTTCTCTTGCCACATTATTTTATTTTTCACACATATTTAAAATAATCTTGTTTCTTATGTTTCCTTCATTACTGGTACCTTATTACTTTTTCATAGCTCTATTCCTACATATAGAACAGTGCCTTGGACACTTTAATTATTACATGGATATAATAAAGTAGGCTGATATATGAAAAACTAGAAGGGGTAACATGTAGGAAATGAAAAATTAAGATGAATGGGAGTCTTTGGCTTACTTTTTTTTTTTTTTTAGTTATGGGGAATTGAACCCATGACCTCATATGTGGGAAGTCAGAGCTCAAGCACTGAGTCACATCAGGTTCCCTATGTTATTTTTTTTTTTCATTTGTTTTGCCTGTTGTTTGTTTTTGTTTTTACAAGAGGCACTGGGAACTGAACCCGTGACCTCCCAAGTGGAAAGCAGGTACTCAACCACTTGAGACACATCCACCCCCCTTTAGTTTACTTTTCATTAAAGATGAGGTCTGTGAGTATCCTGATTCTTGTCAACAAGAGCTAGCTATTGTCCTCAGCTACAAGCCACAGTACTCAGATGGCAAAGCACTGAGCCACCTAGAATTAGGTGCTCCTTCATGACCGTCCTAGATTTAGGGAAGTTATGCACTTGAGATCTTAGAGATGATTTTTTAATCTAGACGCTAGGCATGAAAACTCACCTTTCTACTTCTGAGGGTTGAAATATTATAAAATGCTCTATTTGTAAAGTGCTTTAAGTGAAATATAAATGCAATGCATTATGCTTGGGCATTGTTATCTGCAGAAGAAAAAGCAGCAGGATTAATTATGTAGCCCTACTTTTCAGTGTCAGAGGAATACTGAACTGCATGTCCTAGAATAGATGAGAGGACTGGTAACAAAATAAAGAAAAATCAATGTCATTTGAGAAAAAAAGAAAGCACATAAATCTAGTAAGTATATGCTTAATTAAGACTGTTCAAGATTAAGTTGTCCTTGCTGGTTATACATTAAGGTTTTGTATTCCTGGAAAACTTCAGAAATCACCTGTGTTTATGATTAGGAGGAAAGAGGAAAAGCTTTTGAACTGAATTCTCTTCTGTGGTATTATCAGAAGAGGAAACCCATACTGGATTAAATATAGGGAGGAGATTGCATCCAATTGTCCAGGAAGCAAGTGCAGAGAGGACAGATTGAACCCCAGAGAGTGGTATATCTCTGGGATATATAGTTTTTATGTGAATCAAAATAGTAATTTATTGACAAGTAATTGTCTTTTCTAGTTTCTGGATTCTCTTTAGTTTAATGTTAAGTAGTTAAAGACTACCTTTAAGTCAACCAATCTGACATTCTATGAGTTAAGAATCATTCTATTTAAATAGTGTACCACATGCACAGATCCACTCAGAGAATTACTCATATTTAGATAAATGTTTAAAATATTTGTCATAAGTTGGCATTTCCAATTGTGTGTGTGTGTTTGTAGGTGGTATTTGTGTGCTCACACGGTAGCTGATATGCCAAGGGTTGTTCTTTTATTTATTTATTTATTTTTTAATTATGACAGATAATGCCTGCAAGTTTCTCAAATTTACCACATGGTAGAATAACTATTGAAAGACAGTGTGAAGTGATGAAAGGAGAACTTGACTTGGTAAGTGAGGCCATTTGGATTCTGAACCAAGGTTTGACACCATCTTGAAACTTAGAATTCTTTTCCCAATATGTATAATGATGAGTTGGGGCCAAATCTGTCTTCAGATCATTTCCAGAGCCATGTTTAAAACTCTTCTGTGATTTAAAGTATATTTTCTTGTGTGGCTCCTGAGCTAGGCTTACCATGTAGACAGGATTTTTTCTAATAGTTCAAACACAGCTTTTTTAAGAGTTTCTTATCTATGGACAACGGGAGATGCTTAGGGAAATTATAAGTTCATGAGTTGCCAGAGAACTATTTTGGGGAGTTGTATAAGCATTAGGTTTATGCTACACATTCTGACCCACAAATTCCTTTGATTCTAGGGGCTGTGATTGCACTTACATTCGGAATTCTGTTTCTCAAGATCACCATGCTGTCTTCCAACCACACTGACACCTACTTCCTCCTAACAGGCCTCCCTGGCCTCGAGGCTGTGCACAGCTGGCTCTCCCTCCCTCTGTGTGCCATGTATGTGGCATTTCTCCCAGGAAACAGCCTGATCTTGTGGGTGGTGAGGTCAGAGCCCTCCCTGCACCAGCCTATGTATTACTTTCTTTCAATGCTAGCAGTGACCTACCTGGGCCTGTCTGCCTCTATGCTCCCCACCATGCTCACCATCTACAAGCTGGGGCTCAGGGAGGTGGCGGTGGATGTGTGCTTGGCCCAGCTCTTCTTCATCCACAACTTCTCCATCATGGAATTCTCTGTGCTGCTGACAATGGCCTTTGAACGTTTCATGGCCATCAGCAACCTGCTACACTATGGCACCATCCTCACGAGCACCCGGATTGCCAACTTGGGCTTGGCCATCGTGGTGCGCAGTGTCAGTCTCCACATCCCAGCCCCCATCATGTTAAAGAAGCTGCCTTACTGCCAGCATCACCAGCTTTCCCATTCCTACTGCCTGCACCCAGATGTCATGAAGCTGGCCTGTGCCGACACCCACATCAATAGTGCCTATGGTCTCTTTGTAGTGCTCTCTACTCTGGGTGTGGACTCAGTGCTCATTGTTCTCTCCTATGGACTGATTATATGGACAGTGCTGTCTATTGCCTCCAAGACTGAGTGCCTCAAAGCCTTCAACACCTGTGTCTCCCACATCTGTGCCGTGCTGCTTTTCTACACACCTATGATTGGCCTGTCCATGATTCACAGATTTGGGAAACAGGCTTCCCCATGCAGTCATGTGCTGCTCTCCTTTTTCACTTTCTCACACCTCCAGCACTCAGTCCAGTTGTTTACACCATCAAGACCAAGCAGATCCTACTAAGGATGCTGTGCTTCTTCCAGTTGCATGGTGGTAGCATCAGAGTCAGCCAGCGACATTAAATCTTTGATGGAAAGAGGAAAGTATACAGCAATGATAAGAAGTAAGAAGGAGACACCATCCTCTTCCCAATGAAGTCATCTCATTCATCATAGGAAAAACAATCCACCTTCTTATTTACTTATCTTTCATGAAACAAAGTTTAATTGAGCACCTAACATGTTCAATAAATTATTATAGACCTTGGATATAGAAATATAACATATGTTATATAGATGCAGATATATATATATATATATATAAAGATAGATATATGGAGGAGAGGTTTATATTATTATAGACCTTGGAAATAGATAACATACATTATATAGATGCAGATGTAGATATATAGAGAGATATATGGAGGAGAGTCTCATATTATTAAAAACTCCATAAAGTAAACTGTTATGCTAAATGGAGATGAGAGTTTAAACACATAACTTAGGATCTTTACAAATGGATCCATAAAGCATAGTTCTTTGCCTTAGAGCTGAGGAGAAAGAATTTTTGGTAAATGGGGATAATGGGCACGTTTGGGATTCATTGATAATAGAAGTATTTTAGAATATCCCCACTAAAGCATACTTCCTACGAAGACAGGGATTCTTTCTCTTTTGTTCAATATGGCATCCCCTCTCACAGATGGACTGCTTTTCATATATCAGGGTTTAGTTTTGTATTTGCTGTATGAAAAATGAATAGATTAATGGGTTAGATTATTTAAACTTTTTTTAAAATTAGATAGGTGTAGTTTAACAGAAGAATCATGCAGAAAATTCCCATATACCAACATCCCACTTGCAGTTTTTTCTATTATTAATAATTTGCATTAGAATAGTACCATTGTTAAAACTGGTGGAACCTTATGATTATAATTATATTCTTAACTATAGTCCTTAACTTACATTAGGGTTCATATTTGTGTTATATACTCCTGTGGGTTTTTTTATTTTTTTATTTTTATTCTAGCAACATATATACAACCTAAAACTTTTCCTTTTAACCAAACTCAAATATATAATTCACTAATATGAATTACATTCACAATGTTGTGTTACCATCATCACCATCCATACCAAAACTCTTTCATCACTTCAAACAAAAACTCTGTATCAATTAATCACTAACTCCCTAATCCCTACCCTCGTCCTTCCCCCTGGCAACTTGCATTCTAGTTTTTTACTCTATGAATTTGCTTATACTAATTATATCAGTGAGCTCATAAAATATTTGTCTTTTGTGTATGGCTTATTTCAGATAACATGATGTTTTCAAGATTCATCCACGTTGTTTCCTATATCAGAACTTCATTCCCGCCCGCCGCCCACCGCGGCCCAGCTAGGCTGGGCTCGGCTCCCTTGCCCGCCGCCCTCCGCGGCGCGGCTCGGCTCTCCCACTCGCCATCCCACTGGATGGAACGTGAGAGAGTCTGGGCTATGATGTGGACCATTGACTATGGGGTGCAGTGATGCTCAGAGATGAACTTACCAGGTGAAATGGATGTGTCATGATGATGGGAGAGAGTGTTGCTGTGGGGGGAGTGGGGGGCGGGGGCGGTGGGGTTGAATGGGACCTCATATTTTTCATAATGTAATCAAAAAAAATAAATAAATAAGAATGATCAGAACCAGAAAAAAAAAAAAAAAGAACTTCATTCATTTTTATGGTAGGACAGTATGACATTGCATGTATACACCACTTTTGTTTGTCCATCATCTGTTGCTGGACACTGGGGCTGATTCAATCTTTTGGCAGTTGTGAATAATCCTCCTAAGGACAATGATGTACTAACATCTGTTTGAGTCCTTGCTTTAAATACTTTTGATATATACATAGAAGGAGGATTACAGGGGATATGGCAAGTCTGTACTTTGAAAGGAACTGCCAAACTGTTCTCCATAGAGGCTGCAACATTTTACATTCCCACCAAAAAGGAATGTGTGGATCTATTACTCTATATCTTCTCCAACAATTTTTTTCCATTTTTTATTAGTAGCCATTCTAGTGGGTGTGAAATGATATCTCATTGTGTTTTTTATAGAATTTCCCTAATGACTAGTGATGTTGACCATCATTTTATGTGCTTTTTGGCTATTTGTATATCGTCTTTGGAGAAATATTGATTCAAGTGTTTTGCCCATTTTCCAATTGGGTTGCTTGATTCTTTCTTGTTGAGTAGTAGGACTGCTTTATATATTCTGGTTATTAAACTTTATCAGATATGTGGTTTCCAAATATTTTCTCCCATTATGTTGGTTGTCTTTCTACTGTCATACTCAAGTCCTTTGATGCACAAAGCTTTTAATTTTGATGAAGTCCTCTTTATCTGTTTTTTCTTTTGTTGCTTCCTCTGTTCATATAATATCTAAGAAACTGTTGCCTAACATAATTTCCTGAAGATGCATCCCTAAGTTTCCTTTAGGAGTTTTATAGTTGTAGTTCTCACACTCATGCAGTAGGAGACATGATGATGATTTTTGTCTTCAGGTTTTAATACTGAGAACCCGCATCCCACAGGTCTCAAAATATTTTGTATTTCTATGTCCCCAGTACACAGTATCCTAAGTAAATGGCCATAAGTCCCTCTTCAGAAGAAATGGGGGACTCTTTACTCTGTGTACTTGCTAAGGTAATATAATTCCTTGCTCCTGGGAAATCAACCCCTCTTTTGCACAGTAAATGCCAGGACAGAAACCTGATTGAAATCCATAAAACAGACAAGATGTTATGTTTTTTGGGGAACAGTTGTCCTCAACCTTCCTGATCATCCACTTTGATTTCATTAGAGGATACACATTGAGTAGCACTATTGTTGACTGCCCATCATTTGACTCCTTGGGACACCATGTTGTACTAACAATCTGCTCAACTCTCCTGGCTTCCCCCATAGTGCTTGCCCTTCATTATATAATTATGTCTGCCTGAATCCTGATGAGTTTACACTAGTAATGGCATTTTTTAAAATGTCCTGTTATTACCATGCAGCCTGCATCTGCATCAACCCTATACATAAAACCCTAGCAGATCTGGCATTTCAACCTTATTTGGCATGAGCCATCATGTTTCCTGGTTTGATCCATTATCATAGTTTTGTTTTCACCACCTGGTGAGGTCCCTGTCAGTCCCTTAAATTGTGAATCCAAGGAGGATGCTCTCAGCTCAGTAAACTCACTCTTTTCTAGTCACATATGCTCTACCCTTGGAAACAAGGTTATCAGTCTAACTAAAGTCTTGAAATGTTATTACCAGATTTTCTCATGGGTCTCTCAAGATCTACATTATAAATACTGCCATTATTATTAACTATAAAAATTCACACACAAAGTTTCTTCAGTAATTTCCATAGTAATTAAATTTTGGAGGCATATTTCCTTAAACTGGCATAAACATAATCAGTTTATTGACCTTATCCTGCTTTATTCTACATATCACAAAAATTTAGACAAAACTTTATTTCTTCAAGCAGTTTTTTTTTTCTTTTTCTCTCTACCACAAAACATAGATGTGATAAAAATAAACAGGCCAATGAGCTGAGGAAATGAAGCAAAATGAGTTACTCAGATGTTGTAGTTAATGAACTAATGTAATGAGGGCAAGCCTACGTGATTAATAAGATAATATCCGTATTACTGGGACTTAATTGCATAAAAATCTGCTTAAGAGATTTATATTAAATTCTTAGTTTGGTAATAAGATCCTTTTTTTATCCTTTATAGATAGGCAGAAGAAAATATAGACATGAGTTTTAACATGAATACAAGAAGAGTCACGCAGAGAGGAAAACAATTAAAACATAATTTACCCAGTGATAGACTCTGGGGATATACTCATAATAATATTGTCTCAACAAGCAGGATTCTCATGGAAAAAGCTCAGAGGGATTCAAAAACAGACTGGTAAACACACACAAACACACACACACAGACATATAAACTGCCTTCTCCGAGACATAACTTTAGAAACTATTCTTTATGCCTATGGTCCAGAAGTACTGACCTAAGATCTGTGGTGAGAAACCAGGTATTTCTTTTGTTACTAACTGCAATGCCAAGAAAGGGATTATTTCAAAATGTAATTATTATCCCTAGACTTATTTCTTCTCCAAAGTTTAATTATATAAGTAGTTAGACAAAGGCCTATAGAAGGATGTTTCCTCTTGAGCCTCTGGCTCCTTAACCCTTCCTAAGATGTAAATTTCTCTCTGAATAACCATATTTCCCAAATGAGGAATGGAGATGTTAAATGCAAGCAATAGATCCTCAGTATTCATGTATATTATTTTAGAAAGAATTCTTAGGATTTTATTTAGGCAATTTGTAAACTTCAAATGCCTCCTAATTGTTTCTGCAGCCAGCAACCAGGGATTCAAGCAATCTATTTGGTGTTTAAATACAGCTAAGAAAACGTGGGGTTGTCAGCTGAGAAATACTATAACCACCAATATTTAAAAGACAATACTATGTATAGGCTGGGTTTGAAATGCTTTATATGAATTTCCTAATGTAATCTTCCCATCCTTCCTATGCAGTAATATTATTAGTTATTATTTTTATCAGTAATTCATAGAAATAAATCTAGGCCAGAAGATGTTAAGGAAAATGTCCACAGAGAGAAAATTATTGAGTCCAAGTTGATCTTGTGCTTTCCATTTTTATGTAGTGATATGGCTAATTAAGGAAATCAACACAATGTGTGGCAAAACTCATTACTGCACCTTTTCATTTCTGCACTGAGTTAGTCTCTGTCCTGTGGCTTGATACCCTATTCTGGAGAGACACTTTACTTCTCTAAAGTCCAATATCTCACCTAAGATATCAGAGTAAACCAGAAATTTTTACACTAAGGTTTCATAAACTTTATGCACAAGATCTTGTAAAGTGCTGAAATTCCAGGGTCATAGTGTTATTCTGTTCACTAATGCTATTATTATACATTACAACTTTCTTGAGAAAGGGAAGGGATCATTTTGAGATTAATAAAATGCTCCCTTGCAACCAATATAACTAGAATTATATGTTAAAAATATGAATGTAACCATACCGTGGACCATCCCTAACCATACACACTCACACACATTCTGAAAAACTAATATCCTTCCATTTCTTTCATTATTTGGAAAGACATAAAACTTTAAAAAAAAATGGTTACCTCTCCAGTTTTACTTCTTGTTACCACTCAGGCCAAGATTTTATCCACAACTGAAATCTGTTCTACAAATTGTTATATATTCTAAAATGTATCTTCTTTTTCTGTGTGTCATGCATTTGCCAAGTGCTTTTCTCCCTTTCTGGTATACTCTTTACCCACCCTTGGGTGGACATTTCTTCCCATCCTTAGGATCTCAGATTGAAAATTAATTCCCAGCTAGATTTCCCTTTTGAAACATATATACTCTAGCTTTGAAAAGGTAATGGAAGGCATTTATTTAGTACCCACCACACGGTTATGAATACACTATTCATTTAAAGGGTCATGGTGATGATATATTAATCCATACTCTCTTACTCCAGGGATACATGACTATTGCTTCTGTACTCCAAATTAGACATGATGGTCCTTTACAACGACAGTGCCTACAGACCCTTCCTATTGACTGGGTTCCCTGGCCTGGAGGCCTCCCATCCAGTGATCTCCATTTTGTTTTGTGTCCTGTACCTCATTGCCCTTATAGGGAATAGTGCCATTTTAGTAGTTATCTGGGTGGAAGAGTCACTTCATGCTCCCATGTACCTTTTTCTCTCCATGTTGGCTGCAAGTGACCTCGGACTCTGTATTGCCACACTGCCCACACTGCTCAAGCTTTTCTGGTTCAATGTCCGTGAAATAAACTTTGATGCCTGCCTCATCCAGATGTTCTTCATCCATGTTTTCTCTCTAATGGAATCAGGCATCCTGCTCACCATGGCTTTTGATCGCTATGTGGCAATTTCCAACCCACTCAGATACACTATGATTTTGACTAATGCCACCATTGCCAAGATAGGTGTGGGACTTGTGACAAGGGCTGTGACAGTTTTCTTCCCAGTATTCTTTCTAATTAAACGACTAAAGTTTTGTAAAGCCAACGTGCTCTCCCACTCATACTGCCTGCACCCAGATATCATCAAGCTTTCCTGTTCTGACCACCGCATCAATAGCATTTATGGCTTCATCATCCTTCTCCTCACCTTTGGCATGGACTCTGTGCTCATCCTCCTCTCTTATTTAAAGATCCTGATCACTGTGCTGCACATTGCTTCACAGGAAGAACAATTCAAGGCCCTCAACACTTGCGTCTCCCACATCTGTGCTGTGCTGCTGGTCTATGTCCCTATGCTGGGGGTGTCCATTATTCATCGCTTTGGGAAGCATGCTCCACCTGTGGTGCACATTATCATGGGCTATGTGTACCTGTTAGTACCTCCTGTTCTCAACCCCGTTGTGTACTGCATTAAGACCCGGGAGATAAGCACCCGTATTTTGGGTAATCTACTGAAAATTTCACAGAGATGACATTAGAGTCATTTTCCAAATTCTGGATTAATCCCTGTGAAGTTAACTTCTAGCTTGGGCCAAATAAAAGAAAAATATCCGTGAGGAGCACTGTGTTCACAGTCCTCTTGCATGTATTTTTATCCCTCATGATTCTGAAAGGTTTGGAAAATAGAAACAGTAACTTATAAACCTTCATTCCCCCTAAAATAGATACTAGTTGTCAAAATAAATATTATCCCAATACACATGGATATCAGTGAATTTATTGAAAGATTTGTCATCCAAGAAACCGGGCATCCATTATATAACACCTTTTTAAAAAAAATTTTTCTTCTTTTTTTCTTTTAAATGTTACATTAAAAATATGAGGTCCCCATATACCCCACCTCACCCACGCCACCTCTCCCACATCAACAACCTCTTCCATCATTGTGGCACATCCACTGCACCTGGCGAATATATTCTGGAGAACTGCTGCAGTACATGGACAGTGGTCCACATTGTAGTCCACACTCTTCCATCAGTCCACCCAGTGGGCCACAACATGACATACAACATCCAGCATCCATCCCTGCAGCACCACCTAGGACAACTCCAAATCCTGAAAATACCCCCACATCATATCTCTTCTTCCCTCTCCTGACCATCAGCAGCCACTGTGACCACCCTCTCCACATCATATCACCTTTTAATTTGAATCCATGTATTCCACAATTTAATTCCTGTTGAATAATTTCTACAAAGGTTTCTACTATATTTTTCTTGTTATTCCTCCTTGAGATTCTATTTAATTTTCTCCCTTCACGTGTGAGAGTGTTATAGACTTTAGATATTACTTTACAAATATATTTTTCATTTTACTATTTGCTATGTATTTTTCCCAATTTTGCTGATATCTCTTGATGAAGTACAGACATATAGCTTAGAAAACTAGGTAGCAATGTTAAAACAGGTTGAAATCAGAGCTTTACTGGTACGATTGCACAGTATGTGCACTTTTTTGTTGGGATTGTATTTGCTGATCAGCATTCTACTTATTTATGAAATTATGTATACAAAAAATAAATAAAAGTACGTTGTTTACTCCTAGTAGCTGTTATGGTGGATGTTTTTCTAAGAATACTTAGTAGAGGAAAGTTATATTTTATTTGGAAACCACCAACTGTAGATAGTTTCTTGCCTTCCTGGAGTAATTAAAATGGCATAATAATGGAGAAATAATAGCAGTTCTTTTGGTAAGTTGCATTTGCAGCATGTCTAGCCAAGAATGAGAAAATAGGTACTTCATGAGTTAAGACATCAGTTTTTCAGAGGTTGTTGAGAGCCTCACCTATAATTCACTTCCA
The DNA here is from genome assembly GCF_030445035.2 of Dasypus novemcinctus. Taxonomy (NCBI): domain Eukaryota; kingdom Metazoa; phylum Chordata; class Mammalia; order Cingulata; family Dasypodidae; genus Dasypus; species Dasypus novemcinctus. Next base: position 97,542,439 of record NC_080682.1, on the reverse strand, counting down.
CATTTTGCTGATTGACCAAGGCTTCCTAAACCCACTCCAAAAATAACACAAAAATCTCCGTAACATATGCTTAGAAGTATTATTGGTATTTTGCTTCTGTTTATGCTTAAGAAATATAATCTTTCTGAAGAGTCAAACAGTAAAGCAGGAGGTTGAAAGGTTTTATTAAAACTCTTCTCACCTCTAAACAATCTATTCTTTCCACCTCATCCTTTGGAAAATATTTATACTTTTCCGACCTTTATTATTTTCATTCCCACATTCATTTTTCTTATCTTTTTTAAAGTGTTCATTTTGGGAACTCAGTGGCTATATTTCCTTGGGAAAAATTCCTTATCTTTTCCCTCCGCTTACAGTATCTGCTCCATAGGACAGGGAACATCCTAAAGTTCTGTTCACTGAGGTATTAATACCAGCGGGGAGCTCAACATACAAATGACCACAAAATATGTATTAAAAGAATAAAGGAATAAATCAATAGTCACAAATTATTGGAGGCAGAAATTACAAAGTAGACAAAAATTCAGGACCATAACTAGCAGCCCAAAAAAAACGCCATAATTTTTTATGGGCATCATAGAATACCAGTTACATTTTGTGTGGGGGCAACATTGGTATTTATTATAAGGGCCATCTTGTAAGATTAGCTGCAAAGATGAGGCTGAAAACCATAATTTGCACACAAGGAATATCTGAAAGGCTTTCAGTTATGTGAACTCTAATGGGAATGTGTTGCAGTGGGAAAGACAGTATGCATTTTACATGATTCATTGTTTCTGATTGATAGTAATTTCCAACATTGAAGGTCGTGGATGTCAATAGAAGGATTTCAGGATAAATTCAGATGGGTGTACTGGAGTAGGTGACTGCCTGGAGCTCTTTGAAATAAGAGGGCCTGTGATTTCAAACTCCAAGAGGAAATGGAGGCACATATATAATTGATATTGAAAGTAAACATTACATACGAAAACGATCTGCATGAGTTTACATGTCCAACCACTGAGGAGCATCAAAATAGGAATCTTATTTTACTACTCTTTTCTTTGTAATCAACTTGTCTCACTTCTCTAACTACTCAGAAATTAATTAGTTTGGAAACTCTCTTTGACTACATGGTATATAAACACTCACATGCACTAAAACACATACAAATCCATTCATGAAAATATCCTCAATGCTACTCATGCCCTTGTCACTAAATAATTACTTTAAAAGATAGTGACTGAACTTATATCACCAGTTCCTGAAAGGAGACCAAGTTTCTCTCAAAGAGATATGAGAGATGATAACACTAAAAGTACATTCAATTTCCTCAGAGGAACTCTTTTAGACTGGCTGAGACCACAGATTTCAAAAGAATTTGTTAAACATAATATGTTAGTAACTATTGGGGAAGTTTATTTCCTGGACATATATTTACTTCTAAGTAAGAGTCAAATATAGACTCTATTGTTTTAAATCAATTCACTTTTTAGTGATGAAGGAAATTCTTTAAGAATCCTAAAAAAACTGTCAATCACATTTTTTTTCTACTGCTGAAACTTGGCATTTCTTCTTTTACTTTTATTATAGTAGACTTAGCAGTTGGCACATGGTGATTCCAGCATTGCTAATTTACCTAATGTTAATCTGGAAGAGATATCTATATTATTTTTATCAATGGATTCTTTATTTTGGTTATACTTGTTGCGTCTATAGTAATAGGTGTGACTTTTTCTTTCCTATTATTTTCCAATATTATATTTTTTATTTTTCAAATTTAATATTTAACTTGGCTTTCTATAGTAAATTAAATTTAACTTACTGTATTAGCTCACATTCTGAAGGGATTTTTTGTTTTTCAAATATTAGACATTTTTTCTCCTGCTACTTTTTTCTTTTTGTCTGTAATGTTTCCTTTATTATGTATCACAAGATTCTACATGCTACAGTTACATTCAGGAATAATTAATGAATTCATTTTTCCCAGTATTCTTCTGTTTCCTCTACGGAAGTATTAAAATACGCTTCTCACAAATGTCTTTGAATAGATGATTCATTTTTTTATTGCTCTGAAGCCAAATGATCAATTTTTAAATTTTGAGGTTGCATTATGTATTGAGCCAAGTTTTCTTCAACAGGAAGGAAGAAAAACTCAATATGATTAAGTAATAGATTTTATAGGGCTTAGTTGCTTTCTTTTATATTTCCTATACATTTTATGTATTGTATGTATGTGTGTGTGTGTGTGATGTTGTAGCAAATTAATCAAGCAAGATTTCAGGGAAGAAGAAAAGTCCTCATTTTGAACAGAGGAAAGTATCTTAAAAACAAATAAACAGAATAAGCAATATTCTAATAAAAGAAAAGAAACAGAATAATAGAAACTGTTCACTGGGAATGATGTGTTTGGAGAATCTGCCAGGTAATGTGATTTTTCTATAATGCATAAGTATTTAGGTACAGGCATGGAATAGATGAATTCTTGGATTTGCATGAGACTATGGTTTTGCCAAGTGGATGTCACCAAATATATGTGTCACAAGGTATTTTATAATACTAAAAAGATAGACATTTCAATCAATGACCATAGAGTGCATGCCAAATAAACAATTTCGGGAGGAAATTATTTCATTATAACATTGTAACTGTATTTCTTTCAAGATTATAAAATTTATCCATTAATTTAAATTTGCATCCCCCAATAAATTTAGAAATTTTCCTCAATGAGATAAAATCATTCTCATTACAGTCATCCTTGTAGCCTATATCTGTAAGGAGACTGGGTTTTTAAAATCAGTGCAATCATATTCTAATAACATAAAATATTTAAATATAAGCTCATGTAATGACTTGCTCCTTGTGCTCATGCTGTAAAAGGAGCAAAATCTTATTAACACCAGTGTGACTAGATGGTAGCTAAGGTTATCCCTGGTGTTTCCGTACCTATTGCTGTCCATGTCTTTGTGTAACCCCTCTCCGTGAGTGTGGTCAAACTTGTGACTTGCTTCTAACCTAGAGCACGGAACAAATACACAGCATGGGTGATGTGGTCATTTCCTCCATCTAAGCAGATTAGAGGGAGAAGTGCTCCTTCAAGCCTTGATGTGATAAGGCGCCGTTTTGAGAAGCCCACGTGGCTAAGAACTGCAGCTGATCTCTATGAACTATCGTCTCCCCTAGGAAATGAGATTGGCCTCCAGTCACAGCAAGTAAAAAACCCACATCCTCAGTCATGCTGCCACAGGATATGAATTTTGACAACAACCTAACAAATTTCAGAATAATAATCTTCTCCAATAGAACCTGCAGATGAAAATGCAGCCTGGCCAACACATTAACTGAAATCTTGCTAGAGCCAGAGCACAGAACAGAAATATGTATTTGCCTGAGCTCTTGAACCAGGAAAATTGTGACAAAAATAAGTGTGTGTTGTTTTAAGCGACTGAAAGTGGTAATTGTTGCACATCCTATAAGAGTAACCAAAACACACATAAAATATTTGAAAGTGTAGAAATAAAATGTTATTTTTAACTCATGTATTTAGAATTTTTATTTATTTATTTACTTATAACTCATTTTGTATTTAAATATTTCTCTCAATTTTCAGTCATCCATCATCTGCAAAAATACATTTTAAATATGCAATCAGAAAAACACATTTGAAAAGAATGCTATTTTATTCAGAGTGTGAAAAAAACTTTTGCACACATATTTATACTCATAAGTGTTTTAATGCAAAAGCAATAAAATATTGTTATAGTTCACCTATTATTCAATTTTTATTTAACTTTGTTCTACTTTTACAAATCTTCTGTTTCCTTCAAACAATGTTTTAAAAGTACGATCAGGAAAGTATATTTGGAAAGCATTAGCATAGTTCACCAATTTTTTATATATTTTACATAATCATAAACTTTGTTAATGTTCCTTTTAGATTCCTGTGCTAATTAACTTTAATATTAGGTTTTTACTTTATGTATCCCTCAACAGAAATTCAAAAAGAAATCAAAAGCACTTATCTGAGAGCACTTTAAATACAAAGTACACTATATGTATACTATGCAAGAAATTAAGCAACAATTTGTTAAAAAAATATCAAATAGCCAGAACTAAAAATCATGATATGTGTTTATATTCAGTGTTTCTAGAATTAAAAGCATAGAAACACTATGCTTCTGTACCTTATACTTGACTGCCATCCTGGGCAATCGTACCATATTGGTGGTGATTAGGGTGGACTGTTGTGTTCAATTGTATGGAACGGAGACGGAGAAAAGAGTCAGCAGCCAGGATAATTGGTAGTAAGGAGGACTGAAGCTCTGTCAGGCATTCAGCAAAACGGAGCGTCAGCTCCGTGCTTTCATTTCATATGCATATAGTGGTGTTTATGTACGAAGCTATTTTTAGAAATTTATGAAAATAACAGGTGTCTTTAATTCTGCCTCCAAGAACACGCCCTCTTTTAGTTAACCAGATGAACATCCTTATAAACAAAAACAGTCACTTCAGCCAAGAGTGTAGTTCATGGAATTGTTTGCATTTCCTGTCCTGTTTCGACCCGCATGCAGGTACATAACAGGTACATAATATTCTTAAAAAACGTGAGTGTAAAGTTCCCTGATTTATTATGTATTTGCCCAACCCATGAACTAATAGAATAAAAGGCATTGGCAAGTTTCCATAAATGTGGATGAGAATGATAATTTTCCAGAAAAGGAGAAGGGACCCCAAACCCTCCACCATGCCGAACAATAGAATGGTTAGAACTAGCATTTATATATACTTGATGAAAATCAGTATCATTTCAATGCCATCTCAAATCAACTCCCAGGCCTTGTGATCGAGCAGCACCAAAAGGGCTCCAATCAATAACTTTTCCATAGGAAGAATTAATTAAAACTTGACCTTCAGCTCCTCGATATTGAGTCCAATGAACCCAATTAGTAAGCTGAGAGACTACTGGGAGATGACATGGTGGCAAATCAGGACTAGATGAATTCATTCTTTCAGAAAAATTAAAAGCATAAGCAGCTAGTAAATATAAATGACAAACAGCCTCTTTTTTTTTGTCAAATTTCTCTGAATTGACAACCATGCCTGCATTTTATACTTCAAACTATAAGACAGCTGTCCTAAACAAATTGGAAGACCCGCAACTCCAGTGGTATAATTTGGCAATTTAGTCCCTTCTTCATGTGGAAATAAAGGGCCACGACTATCATAGGGTCCCGGCATCCAGAAAGTTTCATTAGTATATATAGGGACAGCAGGATCAGTCCATGACACTCCTTTCATTAATGGTGGATAAGAAATATAAGCCCAATAGCTATAATTAGAAGTCTGACATGAACCAACCTGAAAAGACACAAGAGATAACATAGCTAAGAAAAGAGTTGTAAGGCTTTTGACAGTATTTGTTTCTTCAATCAGTTTTTCAGCATTTTGGGTGAGTTTTTCAATTGTCCCCATGTCAGAGGTTGAGTTCTTTGTGTTCGAGGCAGCTGCACTCTAAAATAAGTCTTTCCATTCTTCAGCCCATCATCTTAAACTGCTGTTGAACTTCCTCCATTTCATTTTTGGCTGTGATCTAACTTTAATCTCTTGCCAGGTACCCAAATATTCTCTTGACCTGTAGAAATATAAGCATAACTCCGTCCCCACTGTAATACGGTGACAGGTATCCATGGATTAGTAATGACATCTAAATAAAAAGCAGGTTGATCCATTGTTTCTATAAACCTCTTGATCCATTGTTTTTCTGCTGCTGTAGATCCATCTTTTCCTATATCCAAAAAATTTATTTGAAAAAGAGCAACAGCAATCTTTCTTCGAGGAGAATCCATATATTTCCCCCCTTTTTGTTTTAGTAAAGTAATGAATACAGTTTGGGTGGATTTTTGTTGTGTTACTCCCTGGAGGATTTGAATTGTGCATCTGGGGACTCATTCCTCTCAAGAGCAGAAGGGATCTGATGTCACAGTCATTGGAGTAAGCATGAAGGAAGTTATGGGTGATGTCTATTAGCTGTTGGCAAGTAACAGGCAGCCCGAACTGCTGGGCTAGGCACCATAAGGTTTGGTACTCACGATGTTTGCCTTTTCAGTGGAGCCACTTTGCTTTTACCCAGATTTAAGTGGTAGGGCCCTGGATCTTCACAAAGGCATCTGCGTCAACAGTCCTAAAAGGGATGTTAGTGGGGTGGATAGAGACACTAGAGACAGTCACCTGTTACTACTAGCAGGTGTCCCAGATGTTTTTTCATAGATCTGAGGGTGATTTACGACAGCCCTAACTGTTCTCAACACTTACCTTAGGTCCCTGTTTGGGCACAGTTGTTGTGTTAAATTGTATAGAACGGAGATGGAGAGAAGAGTCAGCAGCCAGGATAATTGGTAGTAAGGAGGACTGAAGCTCTCTCAGGCATTCAGCAAAACAGAGTCAGCTCCCTGCTTTTATTTCATATGAATACAGTGGTGTTTATATACGAAGCTATTTTTAGAAATTTATGAAAACAGCAGGTGTCTTTAATTCTGCCTCCAAGAACATAACCTCTTTTAGTTAACCAGATGAACATCCTTATAAACAAAAACAGTCACTTCAGCCAAGAGTGTAGTTCGTGGAATTGTTTGAATTTCCTGTCCTGTTTCGACCTGCATGCAGGTATGTAACAGGGAACATGAACTCTTGACTTCATCATGAACTCCTTTGCTCTCTACAGTGGACCAACCACTTCATGAACCCACGTATTTCTTTATTTCCATCCTGGCTGTCTGTGACCTGGGCTACCACCTTATCTACACTGCTTAAGCTTTTCTGGTTCAATATTCTTGAAATAGACTTTGATACATGCCTTACCCAGATGTACTTTATTCACATCTTCTCCATGATGGAGTCATGTATCCTACTATTGATGGCTTTGGACCACTTTGTAGCCATCTCCAGTCCTCTCAGATACACAGCCATCCTCAGCAATGCCTCCGTTGTGAAAATTTCTTTGGGTATATATCATGGTCAATCATTGTTTTCATCCTAGTCTCTATCCTCATTAAGCCACTAAACTTTCGTGAGGGCAGTGAGCTTTCCCGTTCCTATTGTCTATCCCAAGATATTATTAAGCTCTCCTGCTCTGACTACCATATTACAGCTTTTGAGGACTCAATGTCATTATCATCACATTTGTGGTTTATTCAGTCTGTTTTCTTATATACAGGATGTAAAAAAGTAGTGGCGCACTGCACATGTTTAATAAATAAACTTTAAATAAACTAGAGAAGGAGCCCATAGCCAACAAATTAAGGTAGGGATAACAGAAGGTCCTTAATTAAGTAGTTAGAACAATGAGTTAGCAAACTCTAAAATTGTCTACCTCTATATTTCTATTATGTCCGTTAATGGAATTTCCTGATTGTTAAAGATAATTCATTTTCCTTTTGTGATTCATAACTGAAGCAATCATTAGTGATAGAATTTACAAAAAGTAATTTTAAATATCCAAGAAATTATTTATGGCTAAAATACTCTAACAACATTAATATAAATATGTTTTGAAAATATATGCCACAGTAATTTTAGGAAGTGGTATACTTTTTTTTTAAGATTTATTTTTTCTTTATTTATTTGTCCTCTCCCTCATTGTTTGCCCTCACTCTCTATTCTTTCTGTCTGTTCATTGTTTGTTCTCTGTGTCTGCTCATCTTCTTTTTAGGAGGCACTGGGAACTGAAGGCAATGCCTAGCATGTGGGAGAGAGGCACCCAATCATTTGAGCCACCTTTGCTCCCTGCTTGTTATGTCTCTCATTGTGTTTCCTCATTGTGTGTCTTCATTGCATCATCTTGTTGCACTGCTCCATTTCATCATATTGTTGTCTTTCTTATCTTCTTTAGAAGGTCCCCATAATCAAATCTGGGACCTCCAATGTGGTAGGCAGGTGTCCAACTGCTTGAGCCACGTCTGTTTCCCTTTGTTTTAAAATATAAACAATTCATTGAAATTGATATAAATAATATTTCAATTCAGTAGATAATAGGGAAATATGATGTTGAAAATTTCAAAAACAGCCAAGATATGTCACTGATATAATACTAAAATATTCATTTTTCCATTTTAGAAATGCCAACTGAAAGATTAATGATTTATAAACTTTGACTATCAAATTGGAAAAACTTTTAAAAGAATAATCCTTAATGATTGTGAAAGTACTGGCGATATTCACTCACTTATAGAGTTTTGGAATATAGATTCATACCAACTTTCTGGAAATTAATTTGATGGAAAATAGCAAATGCTTAAAAGCTCATTCTCTTTATATTAGCTATAAGTACATTCAGTTTCATATAAAAACAAATTATCAAAAGCACTGACAAAATATTTTTGGTGACTATGTGTTTTGAAGCCAATGTCCATCACTGGCTAGGACTCAAGCCCAGACTCAGGCCTCTTCCATGTATATTCCTATGCCCATTTAGAAGCCGATGATAAGACCTATAACTTGATAGATTTTCTTAATTGTGTAATATTTTACAAAAGTGATATTTCTCGGGAAATATAACTCAGTCATAAAAATCTGGAAAAATCAGGGAATATAAATGGATTAATGATATTACAGTCTAATACCTAATATTAAAAGGTATGATTAAATTGTTGCCCCTCAATATCAAGGCACTTTGCAAAATGTTGATGAGCTAAGTGGATTAATGCATTTCACATGTTTCTGTGAAATACATATTTCCTCAGATAATCTAGGTCTCTGAATTTTACTTAATAAGCTTCAATCATTAACATACACCAGAAGAAGAAAGAGGGGATACATTCTGTAAATCATCATTATCATTATCTTTTATATTTTCTGACTTTATAACCACCCTCTAAAATGGTTTCTAAACTCTAACGTGCAAGTGCACTGTGTCATTATTAGGTCAGTTTTTCTTTACTGTCAGATCTTAACTAGAGCTACTTTCTTTGAAGAACCCCCCACCAATTTTAATGATCCAGATCACAGGTTATATTACCTCATGTCACAACTGTGTGTATTTTATCTTTGTAAATTTTTCCATGCCTTCCTTACCCCCTTGTTGGAACAATTTCTCCTGTTTTTGTTCTAAGTTCTCATTTGTATTGCAGTAAAAACAAAGTGTACTTCTAGTTTTAAGTCTGAAAGCTGAATTCCATTTTCATTCTCAAGGAGGAGATATCAATTGGGGGAAACATAAAAAATTATAGCCAAAATCAAGAAAATCGCATTCCCCTAAAAATAGACTCTTGTCGGCCTGGAAAATTCATCTCGTGTTGAAGTCTTAATGATCTAAATTGCATTCCTGAAGGTGGTAATTGCCACCATCAATGCCACCCTTATCACCATCCTCTTCAGTTGTGACTCCACGATGAATAAGGAGCATCAAGATTATTAATTACATTTTCTAGGTAACATTTTCAGGGAAATTATTTTTGGATATCAAAAGTATTTCTTTTGCTAATAGAGTAAGATTTCATATTACATAAAATAAATTGACATTTTGGTCTACAAGTATATTGTGAGATTGGTATTGGTCATGATTTCTTTTGAGTCCTATTAATTTAGGGGTAATTTTAGACCTATACGTTGAAGTAATAGATGTTAAATTGTGCTAATTTACGTACAGAAATGAAAAACTGCACTCTGTTTGGGAGGCCTAATTAATCTCCTTAGTTAGAAATGTATTTTTATTTGAAGTCTAGTTTGATTATTCTAAAGACTAAAAAGAAAAAATAATGATTAGTTCCCTTTGAAAAGTGGAAGTTTTTCAAAGTCCAATCACACGTTTTTTTCTCAGTAAAACCACATTACCTCATACTGAAGGACACCTGGTAATTGTATAGTATTATCTTAAGTCTAAATACCGATCTGGCATAAAAATGCAGAGTTGTTGTTCAGAGACTTGGAATAGGATAGAAAACTATCAGATGAGTTTAAAAATGAAAAATATGTTTCACAAGTGTAAAGAGATGGTTTACTCAGCTAATCCAAATACTGCCTGTGGGGTCTCAGGTGTAAGAGGACTACTTAGCAGGTAGAATAACCAAAGTCTCCTAGGCCCAGGAGTTATTCCCTGGGTTGTTTTTTATAGATATCAAAATACCTTAAAGATGTATAAATATTCTCCTCTCAGTTCTCATAATCTAGTAATGACTTTTTATCCAACACCTAGGACTCTCACTGTGGGAAGTACTAAGAGGAAATTCAAGATCTACCCTTTTATGCTCCTAATGGTTTAGAAAAACCATGTTTCTAAAAGGTAAATTAGAATCACTTAGTGTTTAAAACCAGGAGTTTTAGAATTAGGATCCTTAGATGAAAACAGAGTTTACACATTCACTGGTGATATAAACTTCCTAAAGTTAATCCTTCAGTGTCTGAGATTTCTCTTGTGTAAAAAGGGGCTAATAACAATAACTTCCCTATGTAGTAGATGAGAACTTTAAACTGGACAATCTATGTAAAGTGTTGAGAGGAGTTTTTAGGAAAAAGTTTGTCATATTATAAGCATTGATATGTTTTTGCATTTTTCAAATTTTTTTACTATTACTGCTGTTTTGTTCCTTATTGTGCTGATATGTGATATGTCTTCTATTTAAATATGCTGATATTTCCTGCATGGGTGTTATACCCATGTACTGCTGGAAGACACCCAAATGAATTAGGAAAATCTCAGTCTTAAAAGACTCCCATAAAATTGTGATCAGAGTCCCATGTTTAACAAAGTAACTCTAGGAACTTTCATTAAAGCCAATATATCTATTCTATTAATATATATTTGCCCTTTGATGAGAAGTTTTTTGTTTTCTTTTCATCCAAATTTTGGATGAGAATGAGAGAGAGTGAGAGAGAAAGAATAAGATAAATACATATTGATAATGTGATAATGTGTCTCAGTTATTTGTTAAGGGTTGGGATAATCTGGAAAGGATGATTTCAAGTAATGCAAAGAATGATTGATAAATACCTTGTAAAGTAGTTTTATGGCTATCTGATCATGTGACAGCCACTCATGAAAAGTGAAGCCTTGGAATTCCATATTTGGGTGACTTTTTAAAGGCAATCATATTTATTATGCATAACTCTTTGAAACTTCCAAAGAATTGCGGTCCAAAAGTTTTGATAAACATATAAAGTGGCTTTGCCAAAAATATTGCTTTTTTTCTTCATAATTAAGATTTTATTGATTGTTTTGAAGATGAGTACACAGACATTATGAAAAACTGTATACATTTTTATTATACATACCAAAAACCTAAAAAAGCTATGTAGTTGTAATTTTTTTATAAAATTATTCCAGTGACTTTCTGGCTTAAAATTTGGAGGATATCAACCATCAGTGTTTTCAGATATCGATAAGCTGTTATATTATTAGTCCTTATAATTCACAGTTTAATATCATACAAACTACATATTCCCATTTCCAATCATTCACAGCACATAACAAAGTTATTAGAAAAACTGGATGACCAGGAGTAAGGATGTTGCAAGTGCACACAGTTCTGACAGGGAGAACCAAGGCAGGGAGTGGTTTTAAGAAGCAATTCCACTAAAAGCATGGAAAGAGAAATAATTTAAAATTTTCAACAATATATTAAATGCATGACTGTAACTCTAAATCACCATTTAGTATAGAGGATAAAAACTGCATGCCCCACCCGCAGACTGTTTAGTTGACATTGAAGACAGTCAAGCCTCCTTTAATTCAATAACCCTCTCTTTTCTGGTTGTAGTCAAAAGTCAACAATCAGTCAATGATTTCACCTCTTGAAAAAAAAGAAAAGAAGCATTTACACTTAAAAAATGGGATAAGATGGAATTTCAATTTCCTTCTTAAAAATATTTCTTCTAGAGCTACTGAAACACTTCATTTACAAAAAAAAAAAAAAAGAAGTTGATAAAATACTCCTCTGGGTTACACAAGAAGGGAGAAACAAGACCACTGATGAGACAAGGTAGATAAAATAATCAGAGTTGCTTCCTTCTCAACTGTTTCATCAGACTGGACTCTCTCATTTTTAGTTTCTCCATGTTCTTCGGTAGGCAAATCTTTAGTTTTTTGGTTAGCCCTTCTGACTGTTTTCCCTTTACTTCCCTTTTCATATTTGGTTGCATTTTTTGTTTGCTTGGTTTGCTTTATTTGTTTGTTTGTTGTCTGAAGATCTATCCTTTCCTGCTGCCATTTTTGGCTTCCTTCTTCAGGAACAGGTTTAGCTGACAGCTTCGCCTTGGGGTACTCCTTCCTCTCCCCTTTCTCCAATCTGACCATCCTCTAGGACACCTTGACAGTGGGGGGGAGGGGGGTGTGGGGACTTCCCAGGCATGATGGCAGCCGAGGGGAAACTGCAGTTCTGGGAGTGCCTAGAGCCTGCACCAAGCGTGGCTGCTGACCGCTGCCGCTCCTCTCACCGCCTGAGCTGATGTGGGGCATTTACAGAACGTACAGATGTTGGACATTGTACCCTCTGCCATGGCCCATTATGCATTTGATGCAGCAGTGCTCCAAAACATATTCACCAAATGCAATAAATGTCCCACGATGATGAAAGAGGTTGTTGATGTGGAAGGAGTGTAGTGAGGGCAATGTGGGATATATGGGGACCTCTTATATTTTTTGAATGTAACATTTTAAAAAAATAAAGAGAAAGGAAAAATAATATATATATAATGGAAAACGTTGAAAAAAACAGCTACTGCTTTTGATTGGGAACGTGGACAACTAAATTGAAGTTGTTTTACAAGCCCCTCAACTGCATAATTCTGTATTTAAAGCATTTTTTTAGAGAAGAATAAAGGTAATTTTATAATGCTATCTGATATGTTGAAATAACCCCTGTTTTAAAAATCTCTAAAATTTGATTTTGTTCTCTTGGTGGTAGTTATGAAAATGGCAGTCACTCTGCTATGTGTAAGACTCTTTCAATGATAGATGTTGAATAATTATTTGGTTTTCTTGTTGTGAATGAGAACATTCTGCCCTCTGAAATTTTCCTTGCCTTCTTTGGCTCTATTTCATGATTCTTGAGTGTCAGTGTTTATTACTATGTAAACAATATTACAGCTTTTACATAGCACTTTAAATTTCAGTCTTATTTCAGCCATTATCTTCAAAGATCTCTATGAGAAGTAAACAAATAGAACTGTTTTCTTTATTGCAGAAAAATTAACAATTTAACACTCAGGATGAGAAGCAAGAACTGGAAACTTCATGTTGTTTCCAGTTCTTCCTCAGTCTACCATCTGACCCATCTTCTGCCATTCAATTTGGCCTCAGAAAAATGGAGAATTATTTCTTCCCTCCTTTTATTAAATGTTATGGAGAGAAAAGAAATAGAGAAATCACTATTTAAGGATTATCAAGATGTAAAAGTAGAAATTATGTACACAAAACAGTTAAAAGTTCTAATAAAATATACATAAATTATATGGTTAGAACCATTGAAATTTCAAAAAACAAAGCATTCAGCTCTTGATTTTTCTGATTCACACTTTTTTTTCAGAGAGAACAATATATCTAAGAGAAGGGAAACAATTTGCACACAATTATTCAGTTATCTAATAATTTATCTCAGGCTATTTTATTCTCTGTCTTTATTCCTTCCAGGTCATGTCAAAAAGAATGATTATGATTTGACTGGGAAGAAAAATCCATTTTTCGCAATTGCTCACTCTAGCACTTTTCTCTCTTTTTCATGTAACAGAATTTGGTCACTTCTCTGTAACAGCATCTAACTGTATATCCACTCAACTCAGTGTCTTTCTGCTGACCGGTATCCCAGGATTAGAAGACTTCCACATCTGGATCGCCATTCCTTTCAGTTTCATGTACCTTCTGGCTGTGTTAGGCAATGGCCTGGTTATGGCAGAGGTGGCCTGGGACAGGAAATGTCAGGAGCCCGTGTATCTTTTCCTGGCCATGCCGGCATTCAACGATGTCCTTCTTTGTACAGTCACAGTGCCCAAAATGCTTATAATCTTCTGGCAAGGCCCTTCTCCATCAACATTTCCTGCCTGCCTCACACAGATGTTTTTTGTTCATGCTCTGTTTCTGTCTGAATCTGCAGTTCTTCTGGCCATGGCTTTTGATCCCTATGTAGCCATCTGTGCACCACTCCACTGTACGACCCTACTTATAGGCTCTCTCATTGGCAAGGTGGATTGGCTCTGGTTGCCCGGAGTGTGGCTGTAGTCACTCCTGGTGTCCTCCTCATTCGCCGGCTGCATTTGTGCCATACCAACATCATCCATCACACCACGTGAGAACGTGTTCATTGCCAAGTTGGCCTGCAATAGCATCATTCTTAACAGCATTTATGGGCACACTGCTGCACTCCTCAACATAGGGTTGGACTTTATCCTCATCTCCCTCTTCTACTGGGTAACCCTGCAGACTGTATTCTGACTACCTACAAGGGAGGCCCAGACAAACTCTTTTCGGACCTGTGGAACTCATATTTGTGTAATGGTGCTATTCTATATTCTGGCCTTCTTCTCCTTCTCACAATTCTTTGGGTACAACATCCCTAGGCATACCCTTCTCCTCCTGGCAAACCTTTACTTACTGGTACCACCTACCATTAATCCTATTGTTTATGGAGTAAACACCAAAGAGATAAGAATGCTAGTACTAAGGCTCTTTAGATGAAAAAAAAGAAAAACAAAAACAAAAAAAACATGACCCAAATATTATGAAGCAGCAAGGAATAGGGAATTCCATGATAAATCAACAGACTTGAATGTTATGTCTGAATCAATCCGTGCCAATCTTTCCCCAGAAAACCTAACATCTGAGTAGAATTTAAATACCCAGAATCCCTAACATGGAGGAAACAGAAAGCTAACTGGGAGCTGTTCAGGTACCACTGTGGAGTGTCACAATCTAGTAATTGTGATCCCTGGAATCCACAGTAGTAGAGTGGAAGATTAAAAGATAGCAATCAGTGGAATTCCACAGTAGCAGAGTGGATAATTTAGAGGATTAAGTATACTTTTTATAACCCACAATGCCTCTTCTTTGTTAATTTACCGTAAACAGTCCAAAAAGGTCCTGTATTATTTGTAAACCCAGTCTCACCATTTTATCCATGGGACCTAGAATATACAAATAATTTGTTAAGTAATTATTGGATACATGTATGACATGATTAATTAATTAAATAAGTAAGGCTGTTGTTCTTATATAACAAAGTTCCTTTTGTATTATATAGGATCTGTGGGTAAAATATTTGTTTTATTTTCCTCTCAAAAACCTTTCCCTTAGTTTCCAGAAAACATCTATTTATTATCTTTCTTAATGGCTTAGTTTAACAAAAATTTCTCTGATTCCTTTGATTACACAATATAAATTGACTTTAGTTAAATAAACAAAAAAGCAAGATATTTTAATGTGTGAAAAGATTCCTGAGTTATATCATGACGTACAAGGATGAACTGAATATCCAGACTGCTGACTGCTATATTAGTTCAACAACAGGAGAACCTGGACATCTTTTCTAGAATTGATGGCATGTCTCAGCTGTAATGACTCTGGGACAATAAGTGTAATTGTCCTGGACTGAGTCAGTTTGCTAAACATGGATTGATCTGTTATGTTTAGAGAGTACTATCACTTAGTATTCTGATTTAATAAAGATAAAAGTATTTCAGGACACTTATTGGCAAAATGAAATCACAAGAATTGGTCAGAATCATGAAAATGGGTTCATTGTCTCTTTTTTATTAGCATATGAATTTTTTGTAGTTTAACCCTTTTCACACCAAACCATTTTCCTGATTGCACTCTACAGTACCTAGGCCATACTTCCATACCCAAAAACCTATCTGTCATAATCCCCACAATGCATAAACTCTTTTCTTCACTAGAAAAAAAAAATTGCCTCTTGATTTATCATAGAGCTAAAATATTTCCCTGTCAGCCAAACAATTAAAAATGAAAATTATATAAATATTAATGTATACATGGTCTAGAGATTGAATGTCTTGAACAATTTATACAGTTAAAATTCTCTTTATATACGTATATGGCTGTTTCTAGATTCTCTGTGTAATCAGTTGATTATCCACGGTGTTGTTTTGTAGGAAATGATATTTTATTGTTCAGGTTTTTAGATTGAACGACTAATTGGCTAATTGGAATAATGAAGTATTTTGTAGCATCCACTTGGATGGTGAAGGAAATAGTGGTCTTTCCTTCTGTTATTTTTTTCTTGCCATCACATTTTTATACAAGGAGTTACTGAGGAAGAATCAAGATTATTAGTGCACTATCTAAATGATAGCATTTGGCATTATGAAAGCAATTGCATTGCATTTTAGCCTAATGCAGATTACTTATTTTAACTTCTGGATACTGATCTCTTCTGGATTCCATAGAGAAGGCTTTCAGGAGGATTTTGATCTAGCCTTTCTATAGTCACTAATTGATTAATTTATGAATCAGTTATATATGCTCTAGTTCCTGCAGATGGCAAAATATTTGAGATGCATTCCTCTTAAGAGTAAATACCTTAATAAAAGATATGTAAAAACACATTACCTATTACGAAGACATATGCAAGTATTGAGGGCCACAAAGATTTTGGAAATCTTTTTATTCTCTATTTTATTTTTCCTTTGAGGAAATGTGGGTATGTAACCAAAAAAAATTTAATTAAATTTTCAAGTATATTTTTAACAACTTTATGCAAAGTTATGTGCTAGGTAATTTCAGAGATACAAGAAGAGATCATTTCCTATATGAAAAAGAGTTCTGGATAAGAATGAAAACAACTTGTTTGTCTGTATCCTACTGCTACCAGCTTCTAATTAGCTAAAACTAAGAGAGCTATATTTCGCTCATAGAGTGTTTAAATGAAGAGTGTATACTTATTATTAAGGTACATTTAAACAAGTGGTTTATAATCCTTGCCTGCATATAACAATATAGCTAACAAGTTTACAAAATTACTGAGTCTCAATTGTCTGTAAGATTTATATATATATATATTTAAGTTAAGGGGGATAAAATCCTAGGCTGATGGGTATTTTTTTCTACCCCTGAGGAAACTAGACCTCCTCAGAGGTTTGAGAACCTCTGCTTGTGCCCTAAAATGCTTTTATATTCAAGATGAGATTTTTTTAACTTTAGGAAAGATAGAAATAACAGAGAATATATATAACAAGACATATAGTATAAGATTCTATGACAAATAATATAGACTATCAGGAAGTAAGGAAATATAAGTGTGGCATATTCAAGAAAAACTTCATGGGTGAAATTTTGAATAAGGGTGAGGATTAAAAATGAAAGAGAATAGCTGCAAATCATTTCTAACATATTACAAAACATTCATGTTAATGGGTTTTGTTTTTTTTTTAAGCACAGTGTGAATTCAGGCTGTGTAGTCCCAGTGGACTATAATGTTCTTGTTTAGGGCTGCTTCATGCTGCTTTCAATGACTATTTCTCCCCTTTAAGTAGACTTGTGTTGGCACATAATGGCACTAACATACATAGAGAAGACAAATTCCTGAGTTTACATCATTGGAACTTAAGCTATCATTGTCTTGAGGATATGCTTATCTCACAGTAGAAGTTGTTTCTGGGGGGAAGCATGTGGAGGATTCCCTGGTGAATCTGCTTGGTCTTCACATATAGATGATTGAGTTAAGGACAGGTGGAATCAATAAGTAGACACGGGCCATAAAGACGTGCCTGAGAGGGGATGAGTGTTTGGCAATACTATGGACAATAGACAGTCCAATCATGGGCACATATAGAATTAGCATAGCATAGAAGTGGGATGCAAATGTATTGAGGAATTTAAGCCTCCCCTCATGGGATGCAATTCTCAACACTGAGTGGAGAATGAAAACAAAAAACACAAAAATACCTAAAGAATCCACAGTGATCAGAACCAACCTATATATAACATTAAACTTGGTATCATCACAGGCAAGGTGGATCATATTTTGGTGCAGACAATAAGAATGAGAAAGGATGTAGGAATGGCAGAAGGGATAGTAGGCCAGCCAGGCCAGAAGTAGGATCATGGCAAAGGCACTCCTGAGCAGAGCTGCAATTCCAATCTTGGTGATGAGTTTTGGGGTGAGAATGGTAGCATATCGCAGAAGGTGGCAGATGGCCACATACTGATCAAGGACCATGGCCAAGAGTACAGATGATTCAGTGAAAGAGAAAGTGTGAATGAAAAACATTTGGACCACACAGATATTAAACTGAATCTCTCTGGAAATGGATCACAACACCCTGAAAAATGATAACATCGTGGGCATGGACATGCCCATGTCAGTGATGGAAAGCTTGACAAGGAAGTAGTGTATGGGCTCATGAAGCCAGGGATCTGTCCACACAACATGTAAGATGGTGCAGTTGCCCATTATTCCAACAATATAGAGAAGACAGAATGGAATGGAAATCCAGTGTTGAAATTCCTCATAGCCAGGGATGCCTGTAAGGTAGAATGTGGGGGAAAGAGCACTGCTGGAATTTGAGACTGCCATAGGGCTGACTTGTTGATCTATAGTTCCACAATCACAGTCCTATGGTAGGGTAATGATAAGATCAAGATCTGTGTCTGGGGAAAAAAAAATCAGTGCTTATCTGCAATCACCCTGAAATCTATCTCCACATTCTTGTTTTATTTTTCTCTCCTTCACTTCTGGATGTTGTCATTTCAATAGAGCATCCACTTCATATGCATGTGGACCTTCTCTTCTGCCTCTCAGATGCAGAATCATCAGCATCCTTTTTAAAAATGTGGTCATCTTCCAAAAACACTCTCCAGACTGAACAACTCACAACTTCTTCTAGGCTACATTCATAAATTGAATAATGTGCTTTAGGAACTTTCTTGGCCAGAATTACTGCTCCTAAGTTAGTCCTTTTCTTTTTAATGTCTACTCAATGATTTACATGAAATCTCTTTATCCTTCTGATCTTGATAGTGTCTTCAATGATGCTAGATCACCACATAAGGTATCTTTACAGAATTCAGTTGACTAATGGCCTACATAATGTTTTTATTCACTTATCCCCATCTATGCAATTGGTGCCCGAGATCTGGTATCTATTGAGAGTCAAGTCTAATATCAATTTACTCTTGGTCTGTCACCTAAATTTAGTCAACTATTTTTCAATCCATAGCATAGAGTAAGCTTTAGTATTGAGTAAAAAATCAAAATCAAGAACTAAATTCAGGTTAAAATAGAATTAAATAATCAATATGAATTTTTAAAACAAAATCTTAAGATAATAAAATATGTCATTTAAGGAAAACACAATTAACTCTTGATCTGATTTAAATATTTAAAATTTTCTCCTTGTTACTTTTCAGAAATAATCAGTCATTGAAGACTGGTTCTTTCTCAAAAAAAAAAAAATGTGAAACAAATTGGCTGGAATAAGCCTGTTGACTTCAATTCTCATGACACTAAATGACTTATACTTAGACCCAATGTGAAAATATTTCTTCCCCTCTAGCTCCCAGAGGTCAAGAAAAATATATTTGAAATAAGAAATATGAGTTGCCTCTCATAACCCTACTTGTCCATTATTTTACTGAACAATCGTGCTCACCAAATGTGAAAATGAAAAATTTTAATGCATTATAAATTTTTTTTTTAAAGATTTATTTTTATTTATTTAATTCCCCTCCCCTCCCCTGGTTGAATCTTTTTCTGTGTCTTTTTGCTGCGTCTTGTTTCTTTGTCCACTTCTGTTGTCGTCAGCGGCACGGGAAGTGTGGGCGGCGCCATTCCTCGGCAGGCTGCTCCCTCCTTCGCGCTGGGCGGCTCTCCTTATGGGTGCACTCCTTGCGTGTGGGGCTCCCCTACGCGGGGGACACCCCTGGGTGGCACGGCACTCCTTGCGCACATCAGCACTGCGCATGGGCCAGCTCCACATGGGTCAAGGAGGCCCGGGGCTTGAACCGCGGGCCTCCCATGTGTTAGACGGACGCCCTAACCACTGGGACAAAGTCCGTTTCCCGCATTATAAGTTAATAAACTATCATGCCTTGTCTTTCTTTCTGTGTCTGTTTTGGCTCTTTGAGACACTTAAATCCCCTTCAATATCCTCAAGTCCCATATTGATAAATCTTAAATGCAGCTTACATTTGTTTGAGGCTTTTAATAATAGGAATTGTCTAGTAAATGACAGATCCATGAGCAAGGATTCAAACAAGTAAATTCTAGAGACAAACTCAGTCTTTGTCATTATTCACATTATATTCTATCTACATATTGTATAAACTGATATTTAAGACTCTAATACTTTGCTCACTCTGATTGCCTTATCACCATTCCAAATCCTAATTATCTAACAATGGGTTGTCTAACGCATGCTCCTTTCTGCACTTGCCTTTCTTTATGATCAAAGGCAGATACTAGAACATGTGGCTCATGTGGTATCTCCACGAGAAAAATGTATTTGTTTCTCTTCTCTTGGGTAACACTAGCACAAGAGAGAACCTTCAGTCAGAGATCCCACCATGGTAAATAACAGATAGTTATATGGAACCAGCCCTGACTTCTTCAGGACCCTCCTGAATACCTCTGCCCCTTCCCTGCTTTTCCCCTTAGAGCTGTTTTCCATGGTCCTTAACTGATCAATGATCTTAGTGTTTTTCCCTTCCTTTCTGTTTCTCTCATTTTCTTTTCATGCCTGCTTTCTGTGTATGATGTGCAATCTGTCCTCACTATCTCCTCTAATCCAACATGTCCAGATTTTATCTCTTCCTTTTGTTTATACACTTGAAAATTCTCACCCAGAATCAGAATGCTATATCTTTTGGAAATCTGCTTTCTTTTAACTGTACCACCTAGCCAGATCAAACCTTTTCTCTGACCTCATAGCCTCTGTCCCCCAGTGCCAAGGAGTAAACACATAGTTTAACTGAAATTTCTCTGATCTGGAGGACATTCTGGATTACAATTAGTGGTTGATCTCAATGGCTTTTTCTTGAGACTTAAGTTGACAGCTCCCTACCATCACTTTCTCACATTCCATTCCTCTGGCTTTGCAGTCACATTGACCTAGGTTATACCTGGACACAGTTCATACTTGCTCTTAATTTTAAAAAAGTTATTTTTCTCTTTGAATCAAAATTTCCTCCTCTGTAAAGTGAAGATAATAACAATTCAACAGGATTGTTTTGAGTATTAAATGTGATATTGCCAGTAAATACTTGCTATTAGAGATTGAAACACTAACCATAAAATAATAATGATGGTGATGATGGTAAGAATGACAACAGCAATAGTAATAAGAACCATAGTAAAACTTTTTTTAAGTCAAGGGGTAGGTAAGAATTCAGGCATCCATAATGTGTCTTCCATACAGGAAAAATGCATAAGTGGAGAGAGGTATCTCACAGAATTGACCTTAATGGGCTGCAGAGAAGAAGCAAATTACATCAGTTTTATCTCTTTCATTCAGTAAAGACTCAGTGCAGCCAGAGCTAAGGACTGCTTTTTTGACATTTTTACCTACTCCCAAGTCCCTATGATAAGTGTGATTCTGCTATGTGTGTGCTTCTCGATATATTCAGTGCCAAACTAGAAAGAACAGAGTCCAGTGTAGAAAGGGTGGTTCTACAAAGAAAGAAATATGATCCTGGGGACCTCAATCCGATGAAATCTGAGCAGCTATTTTGGTACTCTAAAGTTACCACGGAAGTACCACATATATACAGGAGCAGCTGATCCTCTTATTATCCCACATTCCCTTATCTTGTAGCACTGCTTCATTTTGCTTCATTTTGCTTCATTTTGCAAGTCTAATTTAATTGCCCCTGACCATATAATTTGAAATTCACTCAGATGACCTTGTGGCATCTTCTACCTCTCCTCATAGGAAGAAGATGGAAATCATTGGTGCTAGTTTGTGAATTTGAAAATCCTTAGGACTTTTAAAGTGTGATTTATACCACTGAACTGTAAATAAAGTCCCCTTAAAAATCACTTGGGATACTAGAGATTGGAAGTTATCTGGTGCAACGCCAGTCTTATTCTAGAATTTCTCTCTGCTATGCCTGAAAATGGTCCTCCAGAATGTGTAAACAACATGTTTGGAGAGGGTATCACCTGCCATGGAAGTCCAGGGAATCTTTAGTAAGTCCGGTCTACCTATCAGTTCCCCCTTATATGGGTCTGTTTTAGAGGCTACTAGCATGGACCTGAAGGATAAAGATATCTATAGTGAGAATTATGCCCTGTGCTGAACTGAGAATCTCTCCTTTCCAGAACCAGACTCTATGTCCTCTAAAAGCACGTAATAACTGTCTGCCCTCTTCTCTCTCACTCTATTATTTTGCCTTTCAAGGTCATTCTTTATATTTTCCCACTCCCTCCCACTTTCATTTTTTCCCAAGTCTCACATGCTTATTAGAGTACTTCCTCTTGCCAGGAGTAAATGTCCCAGTTCTCAAAGGATGGCTTCCTCTGCTTCTTAGAGATACAAGGTCCCAGGATAATGACTGGATAATAGTAACCCTGTGAGCACCAACGTTACTGTTTATGGCCATTTCCATCTTCCTCTCTCTACCACTCACAGCTCACAGCAAGATGCTACAGTTTGGCAGCATAGTTAAAAGAATCTTACAGAGAGTGCCGAATATTTATTCACTTGATGTCTGGGACAAACGATATAGTGTGATATGTCATGAGATACTAGTTTGAAGCAAGAATATGATAGGACAGCAAATACTGTTACACATTGCATAGATAATGAAGACTTACTGAAGATTTAAACTATGATGGATATAGATTCTATAACTTAAGGGCTGAAAGTGAATCGAGTGTCAGATCAATTATTACATGTGGGATTAAAGTGAGATTCAGTTATGTGACATGCCTTCCTCAAAATCATATGGTAAGCAATAAAACTAATTTTATCATTCATGCTTCCTGATTTTCTGGTGCAATATTTATTTCACTTAGTCTTAAATGTCTTTCTGCTGAAACAAATACATGAATTAGGTAAAAATGGTCTGACTTTAAGTAGAAACTTTGGCTCAATGAATAATACCCCCTATGTTTGTCATCAACATTGACCTGTAAATGTCTATTGGTTAATTGAGCTGTGAAGGAGTTATCTTATGCACTACTGAATGATTAAATAAAAATCTATAACCATATGCTCAGAATTTATTATGTATGTCATACCTTATTAATCTTCAGGCACTTTTACATTTAATACACTCAGTTGAAACATGGTTTTTTAGGATTTGATTATGTCAATGGAATGATAGTCCTCATAAAATAGTTAATTATTAAAGGAATTTGCCATACAATGATGTCTTATGAGAACATGAGAGTATTTATATATCTCATGACTAGAAAAGACTTCACATCTCCATCTTCTCACTTCCCCTTCTGAAATAATGAGAAAAAATAATTTTCCTTATTGCCTTCTCTGAAACTGGATGCTCCCAGAATTCTTCTTATACATTAATTATTTTAATATAAATTAAAACACTTAGCATCATCTAAAGGTTATATGACCAAAAATCCCAAACATAGAGGAATATCATTCAACTTTATGTTTTACTCCAAGTAAGCTCTTAGTATGTAGTTTGTACCTTTCTCAGATATACAATGGAAGAAAATAAAAAGAGTAATTATACCTACCACTCACAAATTATAACTTGAAGAATAAAAAAGTATTTATAAGTTAAATCATGACCTTAATCATTAATGATGGGGGGAATGTGATGGGCAAATGTCCACCTTTAGAACTGGGGTTAGAGAACCACCTAGGTCAGCAAGCCCAAGAGTATACAAATCTATGAAGTCAGGATGGTTTCTGAGAGAAAAGTGTGCTTGATCTATTTTCCAGTCTATCTTTTTTTCTAATCATAATGGGCTGCAGCAACAGGTTCTCTTGTTCTCTGGCTTCTGGTTAGACTTACCCCCAAAAGAAGAAACATTAGGAAACTGAAATATAGAATACAAGATTTTGGGGTATTTACCTCCCCTGCTCTCCACCCACATGCCGCACTCTGGCCTCATCGTGGTGGTTGCAGCCCTGCACAGAAAGTCACAGCTCATGCCAGGTGTCCTTCTCCATGTGCTCATTTGAACATGACATCTATTTCCCGACAGCGCCTTAACTAAAACAAAGGGAAAATATCTCCCTCAAATAGATGTATACATTTCTATCTCTCTCTATTTTTATTTCTATTTTTGGTATATCTATTTCTATGTTTATCACTATCACCATCACTATTTACAAGTTTATGGCTCCTTGAGCTTTTAATCTGTGGAATTTTTGTTTGTTTTCTTACAGGCTTGATGTCCTTTTTTTTTTTCATTCCTCAGACCAAAATGGTGTTTGTTTCTTCTCCAAATGGGTAGTGAGGAGCTCAAAGAAGCCAGTTGCCCAGTATAAGACAAAAAGTTGCAAGTGTCTTTGCATATTTAGTTTTTTCTCATACAGCATTTAGAAAAAACTAAGACTGGTGAAAAGACAAGAAGCACAGAGCAAATCAGCCTAGAGAAGAAGGAGACAGTAAGCCTCTCTCAATAAAGGAGACTGAATATGCTTCTTCAGTGGCAATGCTCTTGGAGCAGAGTAGATGTGAATCAGCTATGCTTTTCTCTGGTGCCTGGACAACTGTTGTTAAAATAAGACTCTGTCATCAGAATTTAAAAAATAATGTCTTTGTTACATAGGAGTCTTAAATGGATGAGTGAAAAGAACAAATCTTCATCAGCCAGAGGCTGGATTACCACCACATCCTAGTCTCTCTGCACGTTAAAAAGACAGGCTCCCTTTTATATTGGAATAAAACTTGAAGTCTTGTAATGAGAGAGGGAGAGATAGGCTCATGAGTGGAAATGAGACCACTTAAAACTTAAAAGGAAAAAGGAAGGCAAAGCAAGAAATAAGAAGTTAGACACTACAGAAAGTACAAAACTATAAAAGTACTTTTAAAGGGTGCTGAGAGTATAGATTTTTAAAAGTTAAAGAATCTGTTCAGTAATCATATAGGATCTGAATAAGGGTCGAAGTAGTTTCCCAGGGAATAAAACACCAGAATTCTCTTTGTTAGCTTCAGTTTTCATTTTAATTAGTTATTTATATTTAAACTTCATATTATGAAAAAAGTACATATGTAAATAGAGAATATTATAATAACTCTTCAAATACCCATCACCCAGGTTCAACAATTATGAACTGATATACAACTTTTACAGTTTTTATACCTGAACCCATTTACATGCTTCTTGACTATTTAGAGACAAATCCCATTCTTTATATAATTTAATATGCAAATATTTAACATGCTGAATATAGAAAATCTGGGTCATATATTTTACCTTAAGAAATCCTCATACATTATTTTTTAAATTTTATTTTTATGAGGAAATCTGAGACCATTCTAATTTAATATTTTCCCATAGAGTTGGCTTAATTTTTTCCTTTATATTTATATTTTTATTTCTTTATTAGTGATTTTTAAAAACTTCACCAGCATATGTCTGAATGTGAGTCTTTTGTCACACTGTAAAATATATTTTTTATAGTTTGTATACAATTTGTCCTGTTCTCTACTGTAAGGGCTTCCCATCATTGAGTTCATGAACCTTCAAGGTCTGTCTTATATATCCATTATTACCTATTTTATTATATTCAACATTTCTCTTTCTTGTATTTTTTACTCTTATTTCTTGAAATATTGATTATACCAGATCAATTTTTTTCAATATACTTATTTATTTTTTGGTATTTTCTGGCATGCACTGGTCCCCTTTACTCTGAAATCTGCCTTCTCCTCTTATTTTATCCCTAAACTATGGTTTCAAGGAGGTTTTCTTCTTTTAAATTAATTTGCAGCTACAAAATTTGTAGTCTAAATATTTCCTTCTGTTTCCTAGATAACTTTACTTTCTGAATGATTTTTAAAAAATCATGAATCTGTATAGGTTTAATCAAAAAACAATACAAAACAAAAAAATAGTGACTCTGTATAGTTTTTTTTTCTTTCTCTCTCTCTCTCTTTTTTTTTTATTCTTTCCTATATTCTTTTAACAATTGAGGAGATCCTAGCTATAACATCATATAAAAATGGA
Source organism: Dasypus novemcinctus (assembly GCF_030445035.2). Taxonomy (NCBI): domain Eukaryota; kingdom Metazoa; phylum Chordata; class Mammalia; order Cingulata; family Dasypodidae; genus Dasypus; species Dasypus novemcinctus. The sequence continues at coordinate 97,516,370 of NC_080682.1, read as the reverse complement.
TTTAATTATGTTTTTCAAATTTGATTTATTTAACCAAGAAGTTTTATTTGGGTCATTTAAAATAATATTTGTAAAAAAATAGTTTGACTGGGTTTTCCTTGAACTTTCTTTCCAGTTACCTAAATCCTCTTTCTATCCTTCCATTAGAATGTGAGCTTTAGATTTTAGTACTGAAAATTAGTTGTCGTTGGTTTCTTTTTCTCTCCTGTTTTTGTTTTTGTTTTTGTTTTTTTTGCTGAGAAATGGAGTGAGGCAGTAAAAAATTTGGACAGTTGCAATTGATAAGGTTTTTATTGGCCTCTTTCTTATTGTATTTTTGTTTAAAATTATGCACATGGTCAGAATAGTGAGCGAAGAGGTTTGATATATTTTGCTATCTCACTTAATGATGAATATACAGCCATTTTGGTATAAAATTTTTATTGGTTTTGTGGATTTTCCCCTTTGGGGACAATTAATCCTTTATATTTCTTGCCCAAAACTTTTCTAGCATTTATTCCTATAGGCATAAAGGAAAAAACTGCAATATATTCATTCACTCCATTTCTAAGTTCATACAACTATCTCACAATGGTTTACCAACTTTGCCTTAATGAAAAGGAATTTTACCTAGTTGCCAATGCCAGCTTTATCTTATATTATGTCTGTGAACTTTGAATAGTTACCTTTTCTTAGTTTAACCTGCATAATTGAACAATTCTTGCAACCTAAATGAAAAATAGCCTCATAAATTATTTGAATTAAATGAATTCTATCTTATAGCTCCAGAAACCTGAGCTCTAGAATATTTAAAAGCTATAAGATAATGATAGAAGCACTTGCAATACTTTCCTTGAAGGGACACATGGCGCTTATGAAGTGTTGCAGAATGATTATGCACCAAAAGTGTCCAAGAAGTTCTAAGGAGGTGATCCTCATGAAGAAGAAAAAGGAATCAAAGGCCAAAATAATGGGACTTATTTTGCCTCCTAAGTTTGCCTCCTAAGTCAAACTCTTTTGGGTAATATTCTTAGGAATCCTTGGCAAATTTGCTTTGTCTTTATGCTATAAATAATTGGATTGAGTACTGGTGGAACGAAAAGGAAAATATTGGCCATGGTTATATGGATTATGGAGGAGGAGTGTTTTGCAAAGTGATGTATTGAAGATAGGCCTATCATTGGCACATACAAAATGAGCACAGCACAGATATGGGAGGTACATTTATTGAGGGCCTTGAACTTCCTTCTCTGGGATGAAATGCCAAGCAGAGTGGAGGATGAAAGCATAAGATAACAGGATTCCCAAAGAATCTATACCCCAATAAAATGCAACAACAAACAAGCCATACTCAATATTGAAAGAGATGTCAGCACAGGCCAGCCGGATTACATCTTGATGCAAGCAGTAAGAGTGGGAGAGAACATGGGAGTGACAGAAGGAAAATGTGGGAATGAGAGTAAGAATGACAGGAAGGACAACAGAGCATCTGGCTACAATCAAGACCCCTATATATAGAGAGAATGTGCCGTGGGGTAAGTTTGCTGGAATACCTCAAAGGATCACATATAGCAACATACCTGTCAAAGAGGCACAGCTGACTCCATCAGAGAAAAAGTATGAATAAAATACATCTGGGCTACGCAGGCATTGACCTCAATCTTCCGAGAGTCAAACCAGAAGATCTTCAGTACGGTGGGTAGGGTGGAGATGGACATGCCCATGTCTGTTAGGGACAGCATGGCCAGGAAGTAGTACATGGGCTCATGGAGTCTCTTGTCAGTGTGGATGATGTGAAGAATGGTGCAGTTGCCCACTATTCCAACCAGGTAGAGGATACAAAAAGGGATGGAGATAAAGTGATGCACATTCTCATAGCCAGGAATTCTAGTGAGGTAGAATGAAGCAGACTGCCCAGTACTGGAATCAGAGCCTGCCATAAGGATGTTCCAAGTAGCTGTTTTCTTATCCTAAAACTGAAAGAAAGAAAAACACACAACACAGAGAAGATAGAAACCCACATTTCGCTTATTAGGTTTTTTTCTTAATGTTTATTGTTTTGTTCAGAACGTCCCCATATATTGTGTAATTTGTCACATATTACAAAGTCACCCCTTTTTTGTTGTTATATTACTTTTTAATCCTATAAACAGTTTCTAATTATCATGTAGTCATTTGTAATGCTTCTGGAATTTGGATCATTTCTAGGAAGTTCTCAGCCACCTAAGTTTATAATATATTCTCTGTTTTCTAATAATATTTTATAGCCTTGTTTTTTACTTAAAGAATATCCTTTTTTTTTTGCTATTTGTTTTTGTGTATGATAAGTAAAGATATTTTCTCAGACTCTGACCTCTCTATATTAAGCATTCATTTTTCTCTACCAATGACACTTGGTATAAGAATTTTAGAAATATTTCCATAAGATATGAGGGAATAATTTAAAAAACAATGTATACCAAGTGAATATAGCTAGCAGTTGAAGAGGTAGAGGAATCGATTCTGAAACTGATTGTATAAGCATCCAAGTGTAAATAGTACTTACCTCATTCACTCTCACTTGGGTGTCTGGGTTTAGTTATTCTTTCATATTCTTTGCCAAGGTTCATTTATGTGTACATACACTGCAAAACATCCACAATCTTACTTAAGTAATTCTTAACATTTGTTCTATGGATATAGTTGTTTTGTGAGCTATACCAGGCTTGTTTATCCTAGAGTCTTCTTCGGCTGTTATTGAAACTCAAAGCTGATTGTCTAATGTTTCCATCTTAGGACACAGCCTTGGACCTTATCTGAAAAAGGCAAGAAAAATACTGGCTATTCCAACCTTACCATTCCTTGGGTTTTAGAATGATGTAAACCCCCCTTGCCAGATGGTTATCCAGTGGCAATAGCAATTATAACACTCTGGTGCCATTCTGTTGGTTACCTTATTCTTGCTCCTTTGTTCACTAGATTTTTGCATATTTCAGTTTTAAAGGGAATCAGCCCTACTTCATGATATTGTACAAATAAGTACATTAAGTTAAATGTACAACAATGCTTCCCAATTGCACTTAAATTATCATATTTGTATTATTTGTTTATGAAATCAGTAGACATATAAATAAGTAGACTAAAGCTTAGAAGCTAAAATGGCTTCCCCAAGGCCACATAGCTTTAATAATTTTAATAAATGTCAATATTACTATCTGATCATGTAGATGGAGTTTTCTCAGATTTGGAATCCCTCACCTGTCTTACTGCTGCAGCCATGTGACAGTTTGCTCAGAGATTGATTGTATACCCAAGTGAGTACCCCCTGTAGTTCCTAATACCATAGTAATGTAAGTACAAACAGCAAAATTGCTTCCTTCAGATACTTATTTTACCTCTTCATTTTCTTCTTGTCAAAACAGCTTTTTAAGTCTGATACTAAAGTCTTGCCATTTAACTAAAATGCCTTATCCCACATGCCTCACGGATTCTTTATAAAGGTTAGTTTTAAATTAGAGTTTCTACTAGAAAATTGTGAGGGTAAAGTGTACACTATAATGTAAACCATAGTCCTTGGTAAGTAAAATGCTTCAATATGTGTTTATCAGTTGTAGTAAACTGCTTAAACTAATTAGTGGTACCACACTAATTAAATTTGTTAATATGGGAAAGTATGTGAGGGGGTGTATATAGGATTCCCCAATATTTTTGATGTAACAATTATATAATCTAAAGTTTCTTTAAAAAATGATTTAAAAAACAAAGAAAATACATAAATAAATTCCAGTTTCTACATAGTTCACAAAAATGGATCCTTTTGGGCAAGACCTTAAACTTAACTCAGGATCAATAATCACATGTTAATATCTAACAGTACTTTTAGACTTAAAATTATTTGTATATTTAATTATTTTTCATAGTTGAAGAGCAAAATATCTCTATGAGATTAACAGAGATGTCATGCTATAGCTATGCAACCTGACATTTAGAGTCATCATTCAGCAATCTAAAGGAAATAATGATTTCAAAGTGATCCCCCTGCTTCTAAGGCTTCTGCATCTTCCGCTGAAACCTTTTCATCTCTGATTATAAGAACTAGTCTCAACTCTGCACTGTAATGACTCCATCACATGCTAGGAACTGAAATGTGGATGACATTCATAAAATGGTGCCTTCCCTTTCTGGTAGTCTTCCCTGAATAATATCCTTGTCATCTCTTGCAAATTCCTCCAAGTTTTACCTAAAGCTCTACTGTTTTTGTTTTCCATTTCACCAAAAAAAAAAAAGAAATCTAAAACAAAATAAACAGAGGGAGGCAGGTCCTGAGAAAGATAGATTTTTCTGGACTTGAGAGGGAGTGAAGGGGGTGAGTTGTAAGAATCTCTGTGACAGAGTGCTGCCTTAAGCAGTTGTTGGGATCTTGAAAGTATGGGGAGGGGAAGGAAGATTTTTGTTGGAATTTTGTTCCTCTAACTCCCATAAAGTTCCCTAACTCTAAGGCTGATATACAACTGCATTGGCAGGTTGAGTTTTTCCAGCCTAAAAGGGAAAATAGAAAGCAGAAAGCTTCCAAATTAGATACTTAGCTTAGGACCCTACAACACAGTGGGATGTAAGTACAACTTCCTTATGGTTAGAGTTAAAAGCCTAGAACTTGGAAGTAAAACTATGTAGATATTTATTGTGACAAATCTTGAAGAAAGCATTTATATTAGACAGTTATATAAAAGTTATTATCTCTCAAGGATGAGGAGCTATTGGAAATATCTAAAAATACATGAAAAGGAACTATGTGAGCATTATGGGCAGTATGTGTCTTTCCCTAACTCACCTTACATCTCTTTAAACTGGCTTCCTACCCAAACTCTTGCTGATAGAGCTCTAGTCTAGTTAATCTTTGAACTCTAGTCAGCAAACACAAATGAATATCTTCATCCTACTAAAATTCTCAGCAGATGGGACACCAGTAACTCTTTAAACCGTGTGTGTGTGTGTGTGTTTAATTATTTGATTTTGTTTCCTTTAATCTTACTAGCTATGGTGGTTTGAAGCTGTATATACCCCAGGAAAAACCTTATTCTTAAGTCTAATCCATTTCTGGGGGTATAAACCCATTGTAAATAGGAACTTTTGAGAAGCTAATTCAATAAAGATGTGACCCACCTCATCCAGGATGGGTCTAATCTGATTACTGGAGTTATTTATAAGAGAAAGATACTCAGACAAAAGAGAAAAAGCAAAGGAAGTAAGAAGCTGAAAGCGATGAAGCACAGAAGAAAAGGGAGAGACAAGCAGACACTGCCATGTGCCTTGCTATGTGTTAGAGGAGCCAAGGATCCCTGGAAGCTGATCTTTAGGAATAAAGCATCACCTTGATGATGCCTTGATTTGGACAGTTTTCTGGACTCTATCCATTAGTGAATAAATTCCCACTGCTTAAACTGAACCATTCTATAGCTTTGTTGTAGCTCTCTAGGAAACTAAAGCATTAGCTGATCCATTTCAATCTTTGTTGGGCCCTTCTCCTTTGTCAAATTTCTCAATTTTGTAATAAGGTTCCTCATTTTGGCTCTGGGTTTATTTCTCTTATATAACTACATGTTTACCCTAACAGATTTTATCTAGTGATGCAATTTTTAAAACTACCTATGCCTTAATGACTTCAAGGTATATCTCTATCCTTGAAAGCTTTACTGATCTCTAGACATTAAAGATAGATACAACAGTATACTGGATATCAATTCTTACGTGTTTAATATGTACAGCAAACATCAAATGGCCAAGACAGAATTCTTGATGTCTCTTAATATTCTCATTTTGAGAAATGTACCACTACCTATGGAGCTGCTTTGTGAAAAATGTAGGCATTGTTCTTGATTACTCAAATCACTTTACTCTTATTCAATCAATCAGCATGTTATCTTGTTTCTATGTCCAAACTATTGTAATTTATTTATTTTCAGTCCTTACAGCAGTCATTAACATTTCTTTTCTATGTTCTTTTATTAGCCTTTTAGTTCATCTCATTCTTTCCATTCATGTATCATATACACAATCAATATTCCTCATGACAGCAAATTCTTAAAACATAGACAAGTCAAGTCATTCCCATACTCACAGTGCTTTAATTGTTCTCCATTGCTGTCAAAATAAAAGGAAAGCCATTGATGTTTCTTTTAAGAAAGTACCTAGTGGAACTTCATGTATAGTAAAAAGGAAGTTGAACTATGCATCTGATTTTGTCCTCATTCCTTTCCTCCTCACCTTTATTCTCTCATGTACAAATCCCCCAAGAATGCCTCTCTGAAGTTTTATTACTTCTAAGTACAAAATATATCTTCATCTCCTGGTTTGATGCAACTACAGGCATATTCTGTATTATTTGTATAAAAATCTAAGCCCTTTTTTACCACTCTGTTCAATTTTTTTCTGATCACTTTTCTAAAATAGCCAACCATATCTAATGTTTCAATATCACGTCATACTTTTTTCATAAATAATTTATTCATCTTTTCATGCAAATCTCCTATTTCTAACTACCAATACCAATCTCTCTTCTTTTGGTCAATTTTCTCCTCTCTCCATTTTTTTTTTCTTTTTTTACAAATTGACTGTCTTTCTTTAAACCTCCTGGACTAACCCAGGTTTATAGGCCACTTCTGCTTCCATATCCCCCACACACTCCCACATTCTATCCAGAGTGAAGTAGAAATAGACATGATCTCAGAGTTTTAAATCATCACAAATCATGATTTGATTATGATATCCAAAATGGTTGGTGCCCATGACTGCTTGGCATAACTATAAATCACATAAATAAAAATAATGTTCTATAAAATTAAGCTAAGCTTCAAAATGTTTCTATTTATTGCAAAGATACCTGGTTTCATTATAATCAAGCAGAAAAATACATAACAATAAATGAAAACAAATACTTGATTTTAAATCTGACTAAAAACTAAGATACAAATCTACCACAGGAGTAAACATACAGTTCATGGCCCACAAAAGTGGGCATATCTAAAATAGTACCCAGACTGTGGGAAGGAATATTATACAATGTTTCTCAGTGTGTAAGAGTGAAGCAGAAATAGACATGATCTCAGAATTTTAAATCATCACAAATGATTTGATTAGGATATCCAAGATGGTTGGTGTCCATGACCAGGTGGCATAAGTATAAATCACATAAATAAGAATAGCGTTCTATAAAATTAAGCTAGGTTTCAAATTGTTTCTATTTGTTACATAAAATATCTGGTTTCATCATAATCAAGCAGAGAAACGAATAGCAATAAATGAAAACAAATACTTGATTTTAAATCTGACTTAAAACCAAGATACAAATATACCACAGTTCCACAGGAATAAACATACAGTGTTGAGATAAAATTTACAACTATGATTAAATATGCTAAAAAAAGAAAAATAAGGTTGATATATACATAAAAAAAAACAGATTATTTTTTAAAAGAACCAAATGTAAGTTATAGAACTAGACAAAACTTACCAAAGAAACCAAATTAAAAAATCGTTATTCTACTTCACTTAAGTACTGTGAGAGAATTAAGTGGTTAAAAAAGTTAACTGAATGGCCAAAGCTATAGAGTTCTTAAGTAGCAAAGACACAGTTGGATCCTATTACAACCAAGAATCATGAGTCTCTCTCTCTCTTTTTTAATCTTTTATTATCTTTTTTTAAAAAAGATACATAGATCACACAAGATGTTACATTAAAAAATATAAGAGGTTCCCATATACCCCATTCCAAACAGCACCATTCTTCCCACATCAAAAACCTCTTTCATTAATGTGACAAACTCATTGCATTTGTTGAACACATTTTGGAGCACTACTATGCAGCATGGATTATAGCTTACTACATGGTAGTTTATACTCTCTCCCAGGCCATTAAGTAGATTATGGCAGAAAATTTAATGTCCTGCATATGTCCCTGCAATATCACTCAAGACAACTCCAAGTCCCCAAAATGTCCCAATATCATACCTCTTCTTCCTTTTCCCTGCCCTCAGCAACTCCTATGGCCACTGTCTCCACATCAGTGATATAGTTTCTTACATTGTTAGAACCACAATAATTCTATAGTAGAATACCAGTAAGTCCACTCTCATCCATTTTTTATTCCTCCATCTGAGGACCCTGGGATGACGATGTCCACACCACCTCTAAATCGAGAGGGGCCTAGATCCCACATGGCTGATTAATGGGATTCTCCTGCTTGCTGCCTTTGTAGACTCTCTCAGTTCTCTGGTGACCATCCTCACCTCCTGTTAACTGACCTGAGTAAGTCCAATGAACAGGCCCAGCTAGCTTAGTTGGTAGAACATTAGTAAGTCTCTTATTTAAATTTATGCATGATCCAGATAAAACCTAAGGAGAAAATTTAATTTAAATCATTATGTTTGGTGAAGGCCTACAGAAACTTGGAAAAAACAAATACCAATCCTCTCTAGACAAATATATTGCATATCAAGAGGCAAATTATTGACTTAATTTCTAAACTATATGAGTAAATTTCAAGGAATAAAATACTATAAATCAGATGTAGCACAAAGAAACTTTAGAAAATAAGAAAATTTACTTCTGTGTTAGACAAAAATAATGGGCCATCAACGATGACCATGTCCTAATTTCTGGAATCTCTGAACAAGTCACTTTACATGGTAATGGGGATTTAGGCAGCAGACAGACTAAAGATGGATAATCATTTGATTTTTTTGTTTCTTTGTTTGAGGTACTGGAGGCCAGAGATTGAAACCCTGACCTCATATGTGAGAAGCTAGCCCATAACCATTAAGTGACATTATCTCCCCAGAGTTGTTGTTTTTTTTTTAATTTATTTAGCTTGTTTTTTGTTTTTATTTTTTTAGGAGGCTCCGGGAACTGAGCTGGGACCTCCCCTATGGGAAGCAGGCACTCAACTGCTTGAGCCACATGTGCTCCTAATAATCATTGGACTTAAATAGAGATTATACACTGGATTTTCTGGGTAGACACAATATAATGAAATGAGTCTTTAAAGTTGGAAGTGGGAGGCTGCAGAAGAGTTAGTGTCACAGTGATAAAATATAAAAAAGACTTCAAAAACCCTTGTTTTCTTTGAAAACGGGAGGAGGCCATGGGTCAAGGAATATAGTCAGTCTCTAGAAGCTGGGAAATTCAAGAAAGCGTTTCTCCTCTAAAGATACCTCAGAAGAAAACAACTCTCCTGCCATCTTGATTTTAGTTGAGTGAATAAATTTATGGTTATTTAGTACAGAAGCAATGGAAAACAAATACAATCCCTATTCTATTAGGCAGATTTCTCTAGGGAAACAAGACCAACACAAGATATCGTTAAATAATATGACATTTTATAAAATTGTCTCATACCACTACGGGGATGTACCGGTCCAAGTTCCATAAGGCAGGCTTCAAGCCAGGGACTCCAATGAAGGTCTTCATTGAATTCCCCAGGAGATGCTGGCTGTCTGAAATAGAAATGGGAATTCTCTCTCTGAATGTTGAAATCACTTCTCCTTTTAAGGCCTTTAAATGATTGGGAGAAACCTCACTCATTGCTGACAACCATCTCCTCAGTTGATTGGAGATGTAACTTGCGATCTATGTAATCAATTCTCTGATGATTAAAATCCGTGAATTGCCCTGAATTACAATTAGCCCAGTGCTTGCTTGACCAAACAACAGGACACCAGTTCCTGGCTTAGATAACACATATGCTTAGTCATCACAGTCTACCTCTCACCAACTTGGCAGCCATACACATCACCTTAAACCATACTTAGATACTTAAGCTCCAGCTTAAGGCTTCAGCACCAAACTACAACATCAAAACTCCAACATCAAGCCCCTCAACTCTGTCCTTTGCCTTGACTTTTATCTGCCTTGATGGGTGGGGACTCAATGCCATAATGACATGGCCTAATCAAAGCCCTAATCATAATTTAATCACATCCAGGTACAGACCAGATTACAAACAGAATCCAATATCTATTTTTGGAATTCATAACCATATCAAACTCCTACAGAAATATATATATATATCTGTCCTGCAAATTGAAATGCAATAAAGCCCTACAGTATAGGGTATAAGTCCTTGGATAATATGCACATTTAAGCTTGGCATCCTTAAATACTACAACATGTAACTAATACAAACTTATGTTGTATGATAAGGGGGAAAGATAGGGACGAAAATAAAGGTTTTCATTTTATGTACATATGCAAACATATTCATAACAAAACAAGGAAGAAATTTTTATGACCATTGCAGTCCTTTTCTCTGGTTGAAACTTGTATTTATCATTACCATCTTTCATTACTAATTCCATGTTCCCTTTGCTCTCAGCATGAACCTCAGCTGGCTGTCATACCTAAATATTTTAGGTATTTTTTTCCTGCCTGAATTGAGTTGTTGTCATTTCCCTTGAACTTTTATTAATGAGCATGATAGTACTAAGAGAAGCCCTAGGTGATCTCAGGTATTTCAGGCAAATTCTTCTTTACCTCCATTGTGTAGGTGCAGTCCTATTTCCCCTTGATTGCCAGGATCAATCTCCCCAGTCAATACAGTAATTCCCCTCTTTGCGTGCTGATTCAAAAGCACAAGAAGACCAAAGTGGCCAGTGGGCCACTGTTCAATGTAACCATTTTGTTGCTAGGGAATCACTCCCCCCTTTGGACATGTAGACCAGCAGAGCTTAAGTTTGCAGGGGCAGGAAGCAAAAAATTTCCTAGTGGTAAACTGGGGGGTAATAGTGAGTGGTGCCACTCCCATTTTCACCACCTGATTCCTGGATTCATGAATCCTGGCTATGGGAGAAACAACACCATAGAGTGAGCACTGATTTAGAGCATCTACTGACTCCTGGAGAATATTGCCCCACACCTGAAAGATACTGACACATATTTGGCCCAGTAATTGAGTCTTTCTTTTAAATTTAAAAATGTATTATTATTATTTAATTATTGTCTTTTTAAAAATGATACATAGATCATACAAAATATAAACAGATTGAAGGAAAAAATCACATGATCATATCTGTAGATGCAGAAAAAGCATTTGAAAAATACAACACCCTTTCTTGATTAAAACACTGCGAAAGATCAGAATAGAAGGAAACTTTCTGAATATGATAAAGAGTATCTGTAAAAATCCCACAGCTAACATTATTTACAATTGTGAAATTCTAAAATCTTTCCCTCTAAGATCAGGAACAAGACAAGGATGCCCATTATCACCGCTCCTATTTAACATAATCTTAGAAGTACTTGCTCAAGCACTGAGGCAAGAACCTGACATAAAAGGCATCCAAATTGGAAAGGAAGAAGTCAAAATTTCACCATTTGCAGATGGTATGATTCTATACATTGAAAACCCTGATATGTCTACCACAAAGCTTCTAGAATTGTATATGGGTTCAGTAAAGTCACAGGTTAAAAGATCAATGCACAAAAATCAGTAGGATTTCTATACACCAATAATGAGCAATCTGAGGAGGAAATTGGGAATCAAATACCATTCAAAATAGTAAATAAAATAATTGAATACCTAGGAATAAATTTAACTAAAGTTGTAAAAGACTAATACATAGAAAGCTACACAACACTGTTCAAGGAAATCAAAGAAGACCTAAATAAATGGAAGAATATTCTCTCTTAATGGATAGGACTAAATATTATTAAGATGTCTGTGCTACCAAAACTGATCTACAAATTCAATGCAATCCCAATAAAAATCAACACAGCATTCTTTAGTGAACTAGAGAAACTAACTATAAAATTTATTTGGAAAGGAAAGAGGTTCCAAATAGCCAAAGACATACTGAAAAAGAAAAATGAAATTGGAGGAATCACACTGCCTGATTTCAAAACATACAACCAAGCTACAGTAGTGAAAACAGCAGGGTATTGGCACAAAGATAGACACACTGACCAATGAGAATTCTGACATAGATCTTCATATAAACAGTCATATGATATTTGACAAGGCCACCAAACCCTCTCAACTGGGAGAGAACGGTCTCTTCAAGAAATGGTGCCTGGGGAACTGGATATCCATATGTAAATAATGAAAGAGGATTACCATCTCACACGTTATACAAAATTCAACTCAAGATGGATCAGAGACCTAAATATAAGAGTCAAGACCATAAAAACCTTGGAAAGCAATGTAGGGAAGCATATACAGGACCTTGTAATAGGAAATGGCTTCATGAACTTCACACCAAAAGCACGAGCAACAAAAGAACAAATAGATAAATGGGACTTCCTCAACATTAAGGCCTTCTGCACCTCAACAGAGTTTGTCAAGAAAGTAAAAAGAGACCCTACACAATGGGAGAAAATATTTGGTAACCATTTATGTGATAGGAGACTTATATCTTCCATATACAAAGAATGCCTATATCTTGGGAAAAAAAAAAAAAAAAGACAAAAAGCCCATTTAAAAAATAGGAAAGATTTGAACAGACACTTCTCCAAAGAAGATAAACAAATGACTAATAAACACATGAAAAAATGCTCAAAATCTCTAGCTACTAGGGAAATGCAAATCAAAACAACAATGAGATACCATCTTACTCCCATAAGACTGGCAGCTATCAAAACAATAGAAGACAACTGTTGGAGAGGATGTGGAGGACTGGGAACACTCATCCACTGCTGGTGGGAATGTAGAAGGATCCAGCCATTCTGGAGGACAGTTTGGCTGTTTCTCAAATACTAGCTATAGATTTGCCATATGACCCAGCAATTCCACTGCTGGGTATATACCTAGTAGAACTGAAAACAAGGACACAAACTGATATATGCACACTAAAGTTCATAACAGCACTATTCACTATTGCCAAGAGTTGGAATCAACCCAAATGCCCATCAACAGATGAATGGATAAATAAAATGTGGTATATACATACAATGGAATACTACTCAGCTATAAGAACAAATACAGTACAAACACATGTGATAACATGGATGAATCTTGAGAACTTTATGTTGAGTGAAGGAACCCAGACATTGAAGGACAAATATTACATGCCTTCTCTGATATGAAATAAGTAAACCAACCAGTCTCAGAGAGCTAGAGACTGGATGATAAACTTAAAGGAAGTTGAGGGGTAGAGGAAGGTTGTAAGCTGACACCTACATCAGTGAAACCTATGATAAGATGGAGGTAAGTATTTGTACAGGAAAGGGATAAAATGGGGGCATAGGGATACCTTTGGGTAAGGCTTTGCTGGCTTGAGGGGAGCTAGGGATGGGTGGATTGGTCAGATGGTTCAAGAAATTGGGAGGCAGGTGGGGGGGACATTTGAACATAGGAGATTTTCAGGTATGTGGTTGAAATTATAATGTAGAGAAAACTCTTAAGAAAATATAATAAGGAAGGTAACCTGTTTAAAATGCTTAAGGGGGGCATCTGACACAGGGTAGGCTTCTAGGGAGTGTGTGAGTGCTCATTTTGTCAGTGTGCTATATCATTGGGTGGAGACCCATACAATGAGAGTGAAGGTATACTCACATGCTGGTGAGGATGGATGTTCTCAAACAGAGGGACTTGTATATTTCAAGAGAATTGGTGACTCCCAATGGGTTAGGGCAGTCGAATATGTCAAACCCTCAACATTATTGTCAGTATCTCTGAATGTGGTTCTTCAAGTAATGAAGATTGATTGTCATGGTGGGCCCTGAGGGGAGGAGGAAAGAGGTATTGAATACATGGAATCACTCTAACTGTGAGGCAATGGAAGTGTTCCACAAGACCATGCAGTCATGGATATAGGGCATGTTAAATTACACCAAAAATGTGTAAAAGTCTATAGGCTAAAGTGTAAACCATAATGTAAAACATAAGATAACTAAAAATTTAGAAAATTGTATATTCTGAAATATAAACCATAATGTAAACCCAAATGGAACCATGTTTGAAAGCTATTGTTTCAATATCTATACATCATCTGCAGCAAATATAATATGAACATGTAAAAAGAGCATTGCTGAGGAAGGGATAAAAGGGTTGATGTTGGATATGTAGGAGTACCATATATTGTATATGTGAATTACTATGATCTAAAAATTATGTGAAAACAAACTTAATAATTAAAAAAAAAGAAAGGATGTAGACATTGAGGAAGAAATGGAAGAAATTGCCTTGCCACTGTACATACAGGGCAACAGTTATAGCAGTGATGAAAGGCAAAATGTCTAAACAAAGCTTTTTCATTTTTTCAATTTTTGGTACCCAATTTATTTTTCCTTTATTTAATATTTCTAAATTACTATGTAGTCTATATCTAACCTTTAAATCCATCACTATATTCGATTTTACTATTACTGTAACCTGGCAATATATTGGACTTCCTTTTTGAAGTAGTTTGGGACTACATAGAGGTTCAACTATGGTGGGGGAGGAGTACTTGTGTGGGGTTTTATTGGTGGGGTACACATGGTTGGGAGGGAGTTCTCCAGGGCATGTATACAGGGTACATAAAAAGGTTTGGATATTTTCATAGTGGTTTCAGTTGTAAATGACAACTGAGAGAGTGCTGAGTTCCTGGCCAGGGGAACTTTATCACATTCCCCAGTGGAACAGCAACAATTTCCCAAGTGCAAATGCAAAGACCAACAAAGATGGATGGTCCAACGATGAACCCTTGATAATGATGGCTCTGATTATAAACCTGTGTGCCTGAAATATGAACTGGGCCTAGAGCTGCAGGGTGCCTAAGAGTTACCTCCTGAGAGCCTCCATGTTACTCCAATGTGGCCACTCTCTAAGCCAAACTCAGCATGTAGATGCATTGCCTTCCCTCTAGTGTGGGACATGCCTCCCAGGGAGGAGCCTCCCTGGTGCCAAGGGATTACTACCAAGCAGCAGCTGATGACGTAACTAGAAAAAGACCTTGAATAAAGGGGTCAATTCATACCAGCAGAATATCTCAGCCTACATGTAATATCAGGTGTTAAAAACTACTTTTTGACTTTAGATAAAAGGGGGAAATGGAAAGAACAAGGGAGTTTATAAGGCTATGAGTCTCCAAAAAAGAGTTGATAGGTCATCAAAGGGGTCATGCTTATGCATGCTTCAGCAGGATACCAGAGACAACCAGTGTAGATGGAAACCCATATGCTGGTTCTCCTGAGGGCTGCAGAGACCCACAGATTCTATGGTCATGGCAGATGGCTCTGGAGTTCAGGACCATGTCAGTTGGTCCTACTTTGGAGTTTGTGTTTCTGAGTGTGATGGAGATGGACTTCTACACATATCTCTTCTGTTACTTTTACTGGACCTGTGGTTGGCCCTGGGGTTGGTATATTCTCAGGAGACCTGAATCTCTGGACTGTCCATGTGATGGTCATGCCCTGGGCCTCAGGAGACTTGCAGTTCCTACACTTTGGTTTCTTGGACATACCCTGGCCAGCTGACAGGGAGGTGACAAGGGTCAACCACCACACCAGGGAGCCAAGAGTGCCTATAGCTACAAGCAGAATGGCATCCATTATCCATGTGGTATCTCAGCCCCCTCTTGATGTAGAGGGGAGCTGGACATAGAGTATGGATTAGAGTGAACTTACTGGTATTCTGCTGGGGAGCTATTGTGATTAGTAAGGGAAGAAATTGTAGTAGTGATGTGGAGAGGGTGCCCATGGTTGTGGCTGATGGTAGGGAGATAGAAAAAGAGATACGGTGTGGGGGCATTTTCAGGATTTGGAGTTGTCCTGGGTGGTGCTTTAGGGATGGATGCTGGATATTGTCTGTCCTGCCATGGCCCATGGGTGGACTGGGGTTGAGTGTGGACTACATTGTGGACCACTGTCCATGTGGTGCAGTTGTGCTCCAGAATGTATTTGCCAGGTGTAGTGGATGTGCTGTGGTGATGGAAGAGGTTGTTGATGTGGGAGGGGTGGGATGAGTGGGGTGGGGGTATATGGGGACCTCATATTTTTTGAATGTAATATTAAAAGAAAAAAAAGAAGAAAAAAATAAATTAAAAGAATCATGAGGTTCATTTCCCATATACACCACTCCCCACCCCCTCACCCCACCAACGCCCCTCCTTCCACATAATCATCAGTAAGGCACATTTATTGCATTTGGTGAATACACACTTGAGCACTACCACACCAAATGGACCATAGTTTACATTGTATTTCACACTCCCCCAAGTCCATCCAGTGGGTTATGGCAGGATATACAGTGTCTTGCATCTGTCCCTGCAATGTCATTCAGGACAGCATCAAGTCGCAAAAATCCCATATCACAGCTCTTCCCCCCTCTCATTGCCTCAGCAACTCACATTGCTGAGGTCAGTAAGTCTCCAAATCAATGATACAATTACTTCCATTGCTAGAGTCACAGCAGTTTTATATTAGAATACCACCAATTCCACTCCTATCCCTATTATATTCCTCAATCCTGTGGACCCTGGTATTACAATGCCCACTCCACCTATAAATTGTGAGGGGGCTTAGACCCCACATGGCTGATTGATGTGACTCTCCTGCTTGCAGTTGTAGAAACTCTTGCTTTCCTGATGTGGTGACCATTCTCACCTCCCTGTCCATGTGCACTTGAGAAGGATCTATATTCTCCTGTATCTGAGTGTTCTGTGTATGTCTCTTTGGTCCAGATCTTCTAATATATTATCCAAATCCTTCATTTCTTTATCAATTCTCTGTTGAGATGTTCTTTCTAGTGGTGAAAATGGATTATTGAAATCCCCCACTATTTTTATGGGCATCTATTCTTCCACTTAATTTTTCTAGTGTTTGCCTCACATATTTTGAGGCACCCTGATTAGGTGCATAAATGTTTATGATTGTTCTTTCTTCTTGAAAAATTACCCATTTTACTAATATGTAGTGTTCATCTTTGTCTGTTACAACAGTTTTGCATTTAAAGCCTATTTTGTCCAATATTAATATAGCTAATCCTGCCCTCTTTTGGTTATTGTTTTCTTGCAAGATTGTTTTCCAGTCATTTAATTTCAACTTACTTGAATCCCTGCATCTAAGGTGGGATTATTGTAGACAGCATATAAATGGCACATATTTCTTATCCATTCTGCCAATCTGTGTCTCTTCACAGGTGAGTTTAATCTATTAACATTAGTGTTATTACTCTCAAGGAATTACTTATATTAGCCATATTTTCTTTGGATTTGTGTATGCCACATGTTGTTTTTATTTCTCTTTTTGTCATTTTGGTTGTTCTTACACACTTCTCCAATTCTGTCTTTCCTGTTTTTTTCTTTCCTCCTGCAGAACTCCCTAGTATTTCTTGAAGGGCAGGTTCCTTATTGGTATACTCTCTTAGTTTCTGTTTATCTGTGAATATTTTGAACTCTCCATCATTTTTGAATGCCAGCTTTACTGAATAGAGTATTCTTGGGTGGAAATTTTTTTCTTCTCATACCTTGACTATGTCATACCACTGCTTTTTTGCCTTCATGGTTTCAGATGAGAAATCAGCACTTAACATTATTGAGCTTCCCTTGTATGTGATGGTTCTCTTTTCTCTTTCTGCCTTCAGTATTTTCTCTTTGTCTTTAGCATTGGGTATTTTGACAAGTATATGTCTTGAGGTAGGCCTTTTGGGATTTACACACTTTGGGGTGCACTGCACTTCCTGGACATATACCTCGATCTCCTTCAATAGGTTTGGGAATTTTCAGCCAGTCTTTCCTCCAACACCCTTCTGTCCCCTTTCCCTTCTATCTATCAATTCTACAATCTGTTTGATTTCAGATGTAATGTCTCCCACCTCACTAATTATTTACTCTGCTTCTTCAAATCTGCTGTTACTTGCTGAGAGTGTATTTTTGATTTCTTGAATGGTGCCATTCATCATCATAATATCTGTTATCTTTTTGGATATGTTTACTATTTCCTCAGTGTGGTCTCCCATTGTTTTCTTAATAACCTTAATCTCTTCCTTAACTTCATTAAATTGGTCCATGGTATTTGATTGGAAAGCTTTGATAGGTGTTTGATATTCTGCTCCTCTGCCTGGTTTTAATTTGTTTGTTGACCTGGGTCATGTCTTCCTATTGGTTTGGCTTGTACTTTTTTGTTATTGTCTGGTCATCATTTTTCTTGGTCAGCTCATTCAGTTGATTAGCTTCTCCCTCTAGTCTCAGGGTTTTTTAGGTTCTGTTTGTGTGTGTGTGTTAATTTTTCTCTTTGACATTTTGTTCTTCTTATTCTATTACCTTCTTTTTGTCTAAGTTACCTTGAGGGAAAAAAGATTAGGGCCAAGGAAAGCAGAATATGTAAGAAAAGAAAAAGTATAATAGTAGTAGTCATAGTAAACGTTAACAGAAGAACTGTATAAGACCTAGGAGAATAAATATTAAACTCATATAAGCAGTGTATAGTTATAGGAATAAGAAAGTGGAGTACCTACAATGCAATGTGAAACTGAATATTGACAAGAATATAGTATGAATTAAAAGGCTAGCATGATCAGGAGAGAGGGAAAGAGAAAAGAAAGGACAATAAAATAAAGAGTTAATAGAAAACAGAATAGAAGTGTTAGAAATAAAAAGGCAGAAAATTGCAGGCTAAACAAAGTGAGGAAATGTAAGGGCAACAACAGAAGGTGGAATGGAGAAAGAAGTAGAAAGGAAAAGAGCTAGCTTTGGTAGCCCAAATCAGTACACACAGAAAAGAGGTGGTTGAGAATGAGGAAGCACAGCAAACAATAAACAAAGAGGCAACAACTATTTTAAAAAAAGGTAAAAAAGAAAGAAGAAGAAAAGGGTAGGGGATT